>NW_017296051.1:256982-268121 GCF_001594075.2 Trachymyrmex cornetzi
AAGAAAGATAGCCATAGTATTTATAAATAAATAGTGAAAATAAAAGTATTGATTATAGGTCACATTACAATTTACGTACCTTTATTGTATATGTAATGTTGATTATGGCAGCTTAACTATAATTTATTAGACATTATAACAGTTTTTAGCAGACACGTGCAAAACTTTGCAGATAGTCGAAAGAAAAAATATTAGATAATATTTATAATATTGTTATTTTGAACACACAGTGTACTCATATGAACTACTGTAAATATTGATTATCTTTAAGAATGACTATAAAAATGCACTATTTATCAATTGTTGGAGAAATTATGGCCTATGGCCATCTTTTCCGTATGGCCATAATACCCTAGTTTACCCTACTTAAATTTAAAGAGAAAGATAGTTGGATGATTCAGATTTTGTTATTCAGGTTTAGTGCAATATTCAATATATTGTAGTAACAATTTAAACTCGCAATACAGGCAAATGAGAGTAATATTGCGCGGTTATTGATGCGCCAAATTAATAATTTAATTTATAATAGATACAAATTAAATTATTGTATGTAATAGGTACAAATCACATGCGAACAAATAAGTGATATGTATTAGAAACAAATTAAATTATTAATTTAGCGCACCAATAACCGCGCCGTATTACTCTCATTTGCCTGTATTGCGAATTGAAATAGTTACTTAGATATCAGAGAGTCCAGTAAAATATTATATAATTTCTATTTAAATATATTGTGCTTATTATTAATTCCAAATTGATGGAAGGTTTTTCATTTTTAATCTCTTGTAAAAACATCGCTTTTAACGTTTTTATTCAGAGAAAACTAATCGAACTAAACAAAGAGTCTACAGGTGAAAAAGAAGAACGATGAAAAATCGACGAGATATTCTCTGCAAGATTTTTTAATAGGATAAAGTTCTGATTCTACAAAACATGTGCACTTTTGTATCCGATGTGAAGGGAAAATGCAAAACGCGTTACATAAATTCACAGCGACTATTCGGTGAGCTCTTCTCCGCTGTTCTGTATTCGAATGCGCAAGGGAAGAAACGCCGTTCGAAGCCGAGCATCTGTAACGTAAAGCGTAAAAACCTCACGACGTAAAATTCTAAGGTAAATTCACGTCAAACACATGCATAGGGGGATACATAAGAAATATTTGCAAATATCTATATATTACGAAATCATGCCAAGTCATAGTTTTTTTTGCAGAAAATGCATGTAAATTTCTTGACTTTTTAATATACACCCACAGAAAAGGTTGCTTCTATTTAAAAAAATTTCGGTTAAATGAAAACATTTCTTTGATTTAAACATTATTTTTTTAAATCAAAGAAATTTTTTTATTTAATCGAAATTTCTTTAAATCGAAGCAACCTTTTCTCTGGATGTAGTTCTGTATGTAATAAAAGTCTTTTATTAAAACAACTCTGTATAGTATATAATAATGTTTAAAGTATATAATAATGTGTAAAAATGCATTAAAATTTTTCATTTTATTTTGTTTAATATATAGAAAAATATTTCATAATTATTTTGTTACATTTAAAAATTTTGAAACTGTTTTGTAATTTTATATATATGATTAAAAAAGTCGTATGAACTTGTATTATTTTTTATTTCTCTTTCGAATACGAAAAGTTCGGAAGAAAATATTTAATTTAAAATTACTTTCAAAAATAATTGAAAAAAAAATTTTTATTAACACATCAGTGTAAACGTTACGGAACGAATTTAATTACGGATACTCGGATAACCCTCATAAATCCTGCGATGTTTGAATCACAATTGTTACATCCATGGAATGTACTTTAAACTCCACGAGAGGTGGTAATATTCGCGGCGAAAACGTCATGTTACTTATGGCGGTTTCAAATGCGCGAAGGGAGAACGTCATATGAAATTTTCCGAGGCGCAATACGCATTTCTCCTCTCTGGATGTGAGAAACGCGTGAAAGAGGTCGCGTAACAGTGCAATGTGAAGATCTCACACCTCCGCGACCTGCGTGTGTTTCTTTTCCTTTGAAAGCGTGGAAATACAAATCTACGAGATATTCCGCCGTGAATTTCGAAAACCGGGTTTTTCGCCCGGCGCCAAGAGGCGTCCGAGAGAGACGTCAAACGTGTTTTACCGCGGTTTCCATCATGGATGATATTTTCGTACTTGAATTATTTCGTAATACGTTTGTAAGGGCACGGCTAAATCTAGTTCAGACAGTTCTGTCAGAGCTTCTTATTGCCGTTGGCTCCGTGCCACTTAAATGGGGACTCCCGCGCTTCTCCTCTTTCTCTCTCCGTTTTTCTCTCTTTATTTACTATACGCTTATTAGAACGCGTCTTCGAAAATACTTATAGAGAAACTCTCGTCAGCGCGTGTTTATTCGCGTTTTTACGCTCGCCTATATCGTTTACATGGCGACACGATGATGTAAAGCCGACATCGAGAACACACTAGAAAAATAACTCTGACATTTAAGATGCATGGGTGATATGTTCGGATGGTATGACGTTACACAATACTGCACAGATAACGATACTTGCGACTCAACATTCGAATACGTTTTAGCTGGGATTTAAAGTGTCTCCCGCGACTCGTTGCATGTCAAACTTAAAGCTTGCGCCGCTTATCGGCCTTTGTTATAAAATAATTGCTCCTTCCACGAAGTGTAACGGTAACGTGATACACAATTCTCATTCTCAGTCTCTGAAATACTACCGAGAATACTGCCGACCTCGAGATACCGTCGACGACAACCGGTACTCATTGTGCGCTCGAATAAACGCTCGTTGTCAGATTAGTTAGTGCCGAGGGAGTCTGCGTATGAGAGAAGCGACTTTATGGATGATAACGGTGCGCTCGACTTTTCTATACACGAGAGCAAAACGGTACACACTTGGCCGTGTCCTGGTACACTTTATCGCGGATATCTTCATCGTTATTAGAAGAATGTTTGCAATTTTTAATTCTTTCCTTCCTGTAAAATCTTCCTATCTGTAACCTGGGAATAGTTACCAGAGGTGTTTTGTATCTCAGTGGCGATAAAATTTGTATTGTAAAATATTGTTCTGTATGGATATTGTTTAACATATTTTTTTTAATAACTATTCTTTATAAACCTTTAAGTATATAATTCCATCGAAATATATATAAAATCCACAATAAAAGTGTAATATTAATTAAAAATCTTTATTTTCTTCTGCCATACTAAGTTATTTAAGGGGATGATGTTTTATCGAAAAAAATATTATTTTTGTTACATTGAGATATACTTTGTGTTGGTTTCAATTCTCTTTCCAAGATAATTAAAATACACATGCTAATGTATCTATTATATGTCTACCTTCTACCAAAATCAAGAAAAAAGAAATTACAGATTTTCTTATTTTATAATCACAGATTTTGTTATCTCGATATGGTGAATTAACTGTTGTCAGTTCACTAAAACATTTAGGTTGTGGAAAGATTATACAGATCATATCACACGAAATAATGACAGAGTCAAACATAAAATAAATAAATGAGTAATAGTAAATCATATATAGCTTAAAAGTCTAATTTAAAAGATTACTTCTTTTGACAAATTGTGTATATATGTGCATACGATAAGATATAGTAGTGTGTAGTAATGAGTCGATGTCTCGTAAATTGTAGATATGTTGCATCGTTTGTGTATAAGTTATATTTAATCGATACAACAGCAATTCCATCGGATTGGCTGTCACACCAGTATCTTTAACGTGTTCATTCCATTTAATATTTATTTTGTTCAGTTTCTGATTACTTTTTTCAGGAAATTGTAATTAAATTCATATCTATAATATCTCAAATATTAATAAATCGAAAAACAATCAATAATTATTATTATATATATTGTTAATAATAGTGATTTTAATTAAGCTATAAAAATATTCTAGGTGATTGTTTACGAAAAAAAATTAGATGATTAGGTGCTCTCGGTTAATCATACCGGGTTTATAAAGACGGCTTTTTATTTTGAAAAAAGGTACTGAATTCTTTTTTTATTAGAAATTTAACCATTGATACAATATACGATGGGAACGTTAGGAGTAGAAAGGGTTAGCACAAAATATAGAAGTACTATTAGATAAATAGTCATGCAAAAACTGGAAAATTAAGTATTATTCTAGATTTTAAGTATTATTATTACATAATATAGCTATTGAAGCTAATAAAGAGCAATAAATCAATTAATCAATTTGATGAAGGGTCAAAAGACATAGGGGTGAAGCATTAAACGAGGAGATTGCTTTTCTGACGTCGAAACGGGAAATTCCAGCATACCGCCACTTTCACATAAAGCCTGGCCAGCTGCGAGAAATCATACGCTTCGAGCGACGCACCGCCTAATTGTCGATCCAGTGGAGCGAGGTCATCGCGATCTCACGTTAGCCGCTCTCCTATTTCCGCGAGGAAATGAGAAAGGGCACTGAGCACTTTCCAAGAGGCCTCGAACAGCTATGCGACTAGCTGGCCGATCGGAAGATCGGCGGCGGGCGAGTTCGCTACGTTAATTAACCCCGATAATTGGGTACGTATCAGCCTGCCGAGGCAAGGCTATCTCGCATGAAACTTTTTAACTTCCCTCTAATCCAAGTTGCAACATATATACAGTCTACAAGGTCAGAACAAAATTAACTATTCGACCTATTATCATAAACAAGAGACTTTGAATTTTTTTAATTCTTAAACACCTTTGAAAACTGAGTTTTATTATTAAAATAATCATTACGATTGAAGCAAAAAATTCTCATACATAGTTTTTTCCCTGGTATAGAAATTTCATGCATTCTTTGAGCAATTGTTAAACGGTATTAACTCTGTTTAATAAAGAATTAAAACTGTTTAGGATCTCAATCAAGTAACGCTTTGCTTGCAATTACTGTGCACAAAAGATTCGCAAAATCTTTTGTGCGCAGTAAGGACGGATAAAATATTACTTGATTGGGATCCTAAGTTTTACTTCTCAGTTACTAAACAGAATTAATATAATAATCGCCGAATAACTGCTCCAAAATGCATGACATTTCCTGAAGAAAAACAAAATAATATCTAAATGGACACAGTATTTTAATTAATAATAATTTATGAATACTAGACAATTCCTTTAATTTTTGTGAGCAATATATACATTTATATTTGAAACATTATACATGAAATAATATTAATAATATAATAACTTTGATGATTTATATATATAATAATATTACTATGTTATTCAAAAAAATTGCATCTGTATATAACGTTACTTAAAAATTACATCTGTGTGTAACATTACTTAAAAAAAAATCACATCTACATATAATATTATTTACTTAAAAAAGAAATCATTAAGATCACATTAGAGCCCATCTAAATAGAACGTCGCTCAAAAATTTGGAGAGCATTAGACAGCATTTACTTTAATTCTCTCTATTGTCTTTTCTAGTGGATTTTATTGATTTACATTCTCCCCTTTCTAAAGATTTATGCCAAGGAAACATCTGAAATATCATACATGCCTATGTCGCTCAAAACACACACACACATCGATATAGTGAAATACTTATTGATTTACTAAATTATTGTACATACCTCTGCATAAACTCTAAGGCAGCATTAGATTTAGAATCGGAACCCAAAAACATAATTACATGGGAAAACTCCTTAATAAGAATCCCTCCAAAACATTTGCCACTTTGATTTGAAAGTTCCTCTAATTACATCACACTTGGCAGCAAGTTGATATAACTATGATGAGTTTTTCTAAAATTTGTAACAAATATATTTTAAGATTATTATTAAGAAAATATTCTTTGTTAAAGATAATCGTTACTTAAAAGAAAAAAGATAAATTGAGTAATCACTTTTCTTAGCAATATCGATATTTTCTGTGTGTATTTAACATTGTGCTATACCCATCTTAAAAACAAAGCGTGGCAGAGATGTGATGTCGGCTGTATTAAAATACAACGTTGAAGCATTAATATGAGCTCTTTTTGAAATGTTTTGCACATTGGATTCATTAGCTATAAATTTTCAAGAATGCATTTTTCAGACTCAACCTCATTTTTTTTAAAAACCTAACATGAAAATATGTTCACTTACAGATTCGGCTTCAGTGCACAAAATTGTCGAAAATTATCTGTACACTGAAAAAAATTTCTGGTTGAAAATGGACGAATCAGAAATTACTGGTTAAATTTATTAGAATTCTAGTTGAGATAATCGGAATTCTGGTTGATACTATATTTCTAGTAAAATCTACTAGAATTCTTATTTTTACCAGAATAATTATATTAATCAGAATTCTAGTTTTCACAACTAGAATTCTAATAGACATAACCAGAAAATTCTGATTCATCCATTTTCCAACAGAATTACTGTTTAATCCAACCAGACTATTTTTCTCAGTGTACTCTTAATTAGCTAGGCCATTATGTTGACCCGTGTAATTTATAGGTAAGAGACGAAATTTTCGTAAAAATAATGTTCTCGACAAATATTTTGCTTAATCATGCTTCGTCCAAAGTAGTTAAAATTTCAGTTTTCTTCGTAAAATTTTATTAAATTGCTGTCTTTATTAAGAAAATAACATCCAAGAGATCTACCAACAAAAACAGACAAATCGCAAAAAACATCTAAGACATCTGTGCATCAAACTATAAAGTCACAGTCGATCTGAAATTTTAGACAGTGCTTTCAAATATGTTGTCTAATCTTTTAGACACTAATTCTAAGTCTTTTAGACAGACGCGCCAGTAATCTGACCTGCCAGAGAAACTGTCTCCCAGAGAGATTGTCTGAAATTACTTTCAGGCACTCAGATAAAAATGTGTCTGAATTTTTAGATATTTTTTTACAATGTTTCTACCAGGATTCAGAGGGATGATTTTATAATTATATATCGTAACACGTATTACCATCAAAGTATCAACACGATAGAGTCAGTCGACAAAACGAGGATACTTCGTAATCTTCGTCTTGCGTCGGAACACCGCAGGTTGAATATTCTCAACGTAATAACGAAGGTATGTCCGACTCCTCCTGCCGCGGAAAATTGTTGAAGGTCTCGTTCGAAGGGACCAAAGCGACGGAATTTTCACGAAGAGCATATTCACGAGGACGTACATTCCGTACACGTAGATGCACTTCGTATGCAAGTTTCGTCGCTGGTTGTGGACCGCCGCGCCGCCATTTCAGCCTCTTTATTTCGAAAATTCTGCGTTCCTCGCCACGAAATAATGGCTCGGTCGTTCCGACGATTCATTCACGGGCAATCTCCTTCATTGTGGCATATGCGAATTCTAAAGAAAAGTGAGTCCTTCGTGTCGCGTCGCGCTGACCGACGGCGAGAGCGCCGGGGATATTGCATTCCTCATTAAGACAAAAATGAAACGGATGTTTTTAATATAAAAAAGGGTACGACGGTATACACACTGAAAAATAACTCTTATTTTTTAGAACTTTTTCGTCTATATAAGCTTTATAATGTTTTAGAATCATCTCTGATATGACCAACGTGGACTCATGTATAATTAAATTGTCGCGTTCGCGTAATCAATTGTCTTTCAGACCTTATTAATATTTCATAATAAATGTAATTAAAATAGGAATGTAAAGCTATATAATTAAAATCTATCAAAACAACATTTTAACAATAAGTAATTATATATACATATATTTTATCTCATTTATGATTTAGTATGTAATTATTGGATTTAGTATATAATTATAAAAAAGATATTTATATTGGTTGGAATATTTGCTATACACAATGCATTATAGCTATCAATATTGATTTGTGAGAAGATATTATCGGAAAATGATTCCTCGAGACCTCTACGTAAGCATCGATCGAAGGATAAGATTGAGCGTTAATTGGCCGTTCGAGACGTTGAAGCACATCGTCGACGTCGTCGATTGGTGTGATCGTTGACCCATTCTCATTCTCTATTAGATTAAAGGGTGTTACAGTGCACGATATCAATCAGCGGTCCTCAAAGGAGGAGTGCAACGACATCGATTCTCGGAAAATCTTGCCTTGGCGCAATAGAAACGCGAGAGCTATCGTTTCGCAGAATTTATCGCATCGTCGTATTTACCGTTAAAGCAACCATCCGCCATCTCGCCCCCGTTCCGAAATAATTGAATAATTCAGACAGCCTTGGGTCGCGTCGGTTCACCGTCACGTCAAACGCGGTCGCGTTCCAGTCATTCCAGAGGTTCTCTTTGACGATCACAAAGCGTAAGACGCGAAGGTTAATTAGCAGTTTTAATTTGGAGGAGTAATTTAAATTAAATTTTTTGTTATTATATATAATGACTCTTGTTAGTTCTTAAGACATTGCGATAATATACATATATATATTCATACAATTTGCATTTTATTCATCGCAAGTATTTTGAATCGGTCGTTTCGCGCGTGAAAGTAATAGGACTTAAGTAAGCCCACCCGCGATCTCACCCTCCAGCAATCTGTCAGCGATCTCTTTCCTCCCTCTTTCACTTTTGCACAATGCTCAAGAAAGCACGCGTTTGCCTCGTGCGTAAAGAAGCGGTGTGATCTTCACCAACCCCCGAGCGTACAAATCAGATTTTCGCCGTTTAATGCGCCGTCAGATCTCGCCTCGCCAGCGCGTCGCGCGCTTCGGGAATCACGTCGACGCCGACGTCCGTCAGGCCGGTTTATTGCGTTTCCCGGCAAGGTTTCGTCTCGTTTTCACGGTTTGTTTCGTCTCTCCTTTTGCGTTTCCATGGTGGAGAGGGATAGGTCGCACGGCCCCACGATTTTCACGGCGTGTCGGCGACGTTTCTTCTTCTTCTTCTTCTTCTTCTTCTTCCTCGGCCGCTCGCGTCTGGCCCGTCTGGTCGTCGGTACGAGAGACTAGATATTCTCGCTACTTCTGACACTTCTCTCACCGAGACTCGGCTCTCACAATATCCCCCTGTCCTCTGCCACCGTCCCGTTTCTTCCTCTTCCTTCCTTCCTTCCTTCCTTCGTTGCTTCCTTCCGTCGTGTCGACTCCGCTACAAAGAGTGTCTCTTCACGACCTCTCTCTTCGTCGAGCCGTCTTTTTTCACCACGCCTGTCGCGTTAAATCGAATCAATTTACGTGCACGCTTCAAGAAAATTCTTAGTCATAATTCTGTCATGAGAACTCGCCCGTGGTTGATTTCTTACTTATGGTTTATAAGATGAAAGACTGAAGATGTGCAATATATACCTACTATTATACTTGTCCCCTTGCGTAAAAAATACATTTAATTATTTTTTATACTTAACAAAAATTTTACCATAATTAAATTTTTTGTTGTGTTTAACTCGTTAATATATAAATCTTTTTATAATTTTTTATCATAATAGATATTTTTATTAATTTAAAATAAATTTCTTCTTTAACAGAAGAGATATGACACAAAATATTAGAAATAAAGTACGACTGTAATAAAACTGTAATAAAGTACGACTGTTATTAAAACATTTCGGTCGGAAGATATGTCATTATGGTAGTTGACATGATAAAAATTAGATCTCCAGTACAAAGTTTACCATAGAAATCTAATAAAGTACGAAATGTTATAGCGGCGTAGTTTTCAAGAGCATCAAATTAAATTTGCGATATATTTTTTTCTACCTCTTTTTTCCGCTATGTCGAGTTCGTCGCGGCATCATCCCTCGTGAACTTGAGCAACCTGCACCCTTTCTCGTTTCCCCGCCCGTACCCTGAATCGAATCAACCCACGCGGCTGACATCCGACGCCTCGATTTGAGTTCTTCCTCTTACGGGAGATCTTTCAGCCACGTATGCGAGATGTCCTCGACATCTCACCGAGACGCGACTGGATCTTTTTACGTCAGTATAAATACGTCGTATATGTTCGGACGAGAGATTGCTTTATGCCGATCAATACGCCGCGTCTAGACCTTAAGATATCCGGTGATCCCTTTGCGGAAATCGACAATATAATACACAGAATAGTACGTGAAATCTGTTCGTAATAGTCCACCATTTCAGAAAATTCATCTGGTAGGTCCATTTAAAAGATTAGTCGAATCTTAGCTGCAACTTCGAAGGTTCTTCGACGAATCCATCACGAAACGAATCGGCTCGCTTTGAGATGACTCAGGACTGTCTCTCGTTTGTTTGAAATTAGGGATTGTCCTCGTCGGGTCCTTCGCAAGGAAACTCAAAGGCGTTATTCGAGCCCTTCTCGCGTGAAGGTCCCTATACCCTCACGGGTTTGATGAGCAAACATGCGGGATTATTAAACCGCCATTGAGACGTTTCGTCTTTGATTGATTTGACACAATGAAGACTCCCCTTCGATTTTAATTGCAACGTTTTATCTCATTCTTTATATTACGGTTATTACAATAGACATATATCTTTACATTTTGTTACAAAATGTCTCAAAACTAGTAATAAATATTTTAAAGACAGTTCTTTGCAACATTTTAAGACGAAAAGTTGACCTAATATAAAAACTATAGTTTCGGCTATGATAGTTTTTGTATAGATTAACTTTTTGTTTTCAAATTAGAAGAGTTCAAAAATTACGATTAACAGGACTAGAATTTTGTGCGCAGGAATAGCAAAATGGTCAACGTGAAGATACTTTCTCGAACTTTATGCCTTTGATAATAATAAAATTTAATACCTTCACACTGATCATCCTGCTATCCCTGAGCTCGCGAAATTCTAGCCCTATTACTCGTAATTTTTAAATTCTCCCCATTTAAAAATTATCGTAGCTTCGGCATTAAACTTTCCGTTTTAAAATGTTACAAAGAATGTCTTTAAAATATTTGTTGTCAGTTTTGGGACATCCTGTATATAGGTACAGGGTGTCCCAAATTTACATGGTCAAACTTCGAGAGCGTGTAAGAAATCGATAAACTAAGAAAAAAAATCCTTTAGATATGCTGTTTTTACTTCGTTTTATATATCTCTAAAGAACTTTTTTTCTTAGTTTATCAATCCTCTACACCTACACGCTTCCCAAGTTGGCCATTTAAATTCGGAAGACCCTGTATAATATATACGAATATGTAGCAAAAAAATAAATAGTATACATGTATATATATATATATATATATATATATATATATACAGGGTGTCCCCCACATACACACCCAC
>NW_017296051.1:268160-270813 GCF_001594075.2 Trachymyrmex cornetzi
TGCAAGAGACAAAAATCATTTATTTTCTTCTCATAATGTTCTAAGAATTTTTTCAGAATTTATTATCAACTTTTTAGTATTGCATTTTCTTATTTTTACCAACGTGAAAAAATACGGTATTAAAAAATTCTGAAAAAATTCTGAAAAAATTCTCAGAACTTTATGAGAAGAAAATAAATGATTTTTGTCTCTTGCAGTTTTTCTGTTAAGAATGTTTTTCTGTTAAGAATATTTAGATACCTAATCGCATATGCAAGTTTCTTCGTTATGCACTGTTAAATTTTATAGGGTCAAATTAACTCAATGTGAGTCGCTACTGCTCCAATAATATCGTTATTTTTTACAAAAACAATGGTTATATTTGACACTATACCTATCAATTTATCATTGTATGTATCAATTTAACATTATATAGTGTCAAATTTAATTATCATTTTAGTAAAAAATAACGATATATTTAGTAGGAGCAGTGACGACTCACATTGAGTTAATTTGACCCTATAAAATTTAATAGTGTATAGCCCTTAATGAAAAGAATCAGATAACTGTGTCTTACAGGAGAGACAATTCAAAGGGAGTAATTCTTCATACACGCATGTGCGGTCTTCCGTAGTTCTCGGAGATTACTCTCGGGTTTCTCAGAAACCGATATCTTCGTTTCGTTTCATCCTACATCGACGTCGACGACACGCGTTGCTCCTTTTTGGAGTTTTCTGCTGGCGCGACGGTACCCGTAGCGGAGGATAATCTTCGTTGTAGGTAGCGAGTAAGAGAGCTACGACGAGCCAGGAGGAATGTTATTCGCCGCGGGGGTCGCGCGATCGTTTTACCGAGGCAGATTTATGTAGCAAATATTTGCAAGACGAGGAGCCGCCACGCCGTCGGTTCCGCCCCTAATGGATTGAACGACTCGCCATGCGTCGCGTCGTTGACTTCGTTTCTCATTTTTCGTCGACTGTGTGTATCGCCACGCGGCGAACTAGTCGTTCCAATCCTCCTGAAAGCCTCTCAGTTTTTGTCTCCTCGGGAGAGATCCTGTCTCTGTCATGTGTGGCGGCTCGGACAATGATTCGGGAATCGGGACTGCCTTCGACGCATCGCGAAATGAAATTCGATTGGCAACTCGACGAGATCGAGCAGCATCGAAATGGACGTGTTTTCATCCGTCCTACCTCGATTGAGACATTAACGATTGCTTCTCCGAGTAATCCATGGAAAAATTGTTCGCGTCGTGATTTTAAAAAAGCGCAGACATACTCCGACGTGGTTTTTTGGATACGATGGATAATTGGCAATCAGTGCAGGCCGACCGTTTTCAATTCGCCGTCGGGCAGAATTCGCGAACTCGCGAGCGGAAAATTAATTCGGCGTCGCGTCGCCGCCGCCAGCGTGAAAGGAACGAGGAGGAATCGGTTGAACGGACAGACAGATGGACGACGACGTACGTAATTACGTTTGAAACAAATTCGCCTCCGCTTCTCGAAAATCGCTCGTCTCCGGCTCTCGCACCGGCAATTACTCGCCGTTTTGTAGTTGTTACGTCGAATCGGTACAACGCGACGCGACGCGACGCACCGTGGCGTGGCTCGGTTCGGTTCGACTCGGCTCGCGTATATCGCTCAACAGCGAGAGACTTGTTAACCGGAAATTGAAGGTCGGGCCAGAGACAGCGGCCGTTTGTGCCTGGCGGTGCGTCGAAAAAGAAGGGTCGGGATAAACTAGTTAAGTCGGGGCGACGCGACGCGACGCGGCGAGGGGCCAACCTCTGCCAGGCGCCGCGCCGTGTCTGTCCAGATTGCGCGTCGAAGAAACGGAAGAAAACGGAAGAAGGAAACGCGAATCACGCTACGATAATGCGTTTGGCGCACCAAGTACGATTTAATTGCGCCCCGACTTGCGTGGCACTCTTCTCTTAACTTCATTATCAGGAATGAATACTAAAATTCCGAGTGCTCCGAGAGAATATTGCGTTTTTGTCTTGATGCTATCTTTGCGGAAGTATTCAAAATTTAACTATACGATGAAATTACTATATATTTTCGCAAACTGAGAGAAAGGATACTGGTCAACATACACGAATTAATATTATTTAATATCAATTTTTTTATAAAAAAAAAATATTGTGTTGCAATTATTAGCTTGAGTTCCACTATCAATTCCACTCAGCTAAGAAACTGGATGGCACAACATTAGCTATGTTGAAGATGGTTGTCTCTCACCACATTTCCAATTGTAGTATGGTTGGTCTGAGCTGCGATTGTACGAGATGTAGTTCGACCATGCGTTTAGGATGATTAGCGGTAATTATTATTGCTGAGGATGGCTCAAAAAACGTCCAAAAAATTTTAATTGTAGATATTATAGATATCAGCTAATATTACGCAATCAATATCTAGCGGCGACTTCGATTGCCCACGTATTTATATACATTTTGTTTAATATTTTTATGAATTTTGAGAAGTTCATTAATTGTATTTTTCTTTAAGGCGATGCTAAAGCTCCCTGTTTTACTACATTCCTATTCGGTGAAAAATCTCTGTATTGGATGTACGGATTGCAAAAGTATTATTACTTAAATTATAGTACGCATCAACAGGACCTCAGCTGCACTGGATTTTATGAGAAAATCGAAAAAAAAATTAAAAATTCACTT
>NW_017296051.1:271240-285306 GCF_001594075.2 Trachymyrmex cornetzi
GTAATCGGTTTAGCATCCCCTTAAGTCTTTTTAGGATTTTGTTAATTTAGCAAGCCACCAATACCTTTAACCGGTGATCGGTAAATATATGACAACAAATTATGTTGTTGTAATTACTGCTAGTCTGTTATACCAACCAATTATTAGTAACAGAAACAAACTATATAGAATCTAACCTATCTTTTGGATAGACTTTAGCTCGTTTTCATAGAATTCATAGATGATCGTGGAGTCTTAAGTAGGAAACCGACCAAGCACAGTCAAATATAGGAAGAATACTTGACTAGAATTAGTCAACTTTTTACGATTTGAGATCCTGCAACCGTCTACGACTTATATATATACATGAGCCTCTTATTTGCTAGCGATACTATTAATTATTTGTTACATTGACGAATTAATTTGCAATCGTAACAAATCGATTGTTTTTTTAACAAATATCACATTTGCTTGCCCTTGATTTGTTCCTATAACAAAATCATTTCTCTCACAAGTAAATCTACGGAGGTGTCACTCACCGATTTTAATGAAACTTTGCATATTTGTAGAACTTTGAAAAATATTTGACACGTATTTTTTTTTATCTGCAATGGTCCACTCTGAAGGGTTAAAACTACCCCTTAAAGGTAAGGGATAGATTTAACATATTAGGTGAAATAAATTGAAAATTTTAAAAAGTAAAATGTGTTGGGAGGTTTTTGGGGTTGCTGAAACTGAATCTTATGTCAAAAGTATTATATGAAATTCAAAATGGCTGACCCAATATGGCGTCCAGATACATTACAATTTTTATTAATTTTTATCAAAATGAGTAAATTTTAAGAATTCTTGTTATCACAGAATTAAAATTTCCGATTTTTGGATTTCGATGATTTTAAATATGATATTAAAGATATAAAATTCAAAATGGCGGTCTCAATATGGCAGCTATATACGTTAAAATTTACAATTTTTGCAAAAAATGTATTGATACAAGGTCCTTACCTTTCGAGTTGCTTTTTTACAGTAAGTCCCCTTGCCTCTCACCTTTCAGGGTACAATTTTTTTTAACTCTGTTGAAAAAACGTAAACATCAGACCGCTCCTATCTACAGTGTACGTATGCGTCAGTGAAAACGGAAAACGTTTGTGTACGCCCGCCGCGTTTACTCATGATCGCACGTAGCACGCAGAGAAAACTTTAAATTTCATATTTTTGACATAAGATTTAGTTTCAGCGACCCCAAAAACTCCTTAACCCATTTTATAATACTTTTTTTATTTCTTATTATACGAAATAAGTATCTGGACGCCATATTGGATCGGCTATTTTGAATTTCATACTTTTGACATAAGATTTAGTTTCAGCGACCCCAAAAACCTCCCAACATATTTTACTTTTTAAAATTTTCAACTTAATTCACCTAATATGTTAAATCTATCCCTCATCTTTAAGGGGTAGTTTTCGCCCTTCAGAGTGGACCATTGCAGATAAAAAAAAATATGTGTCAAATATTTTTCAAAGTTCTACAAATATGCAAAGTTTCATTAAAATCGGTGAATGACACCTCTGTAGGTTTATTTGTCAGTGCAAATTAAACTTTGATAGATGGGTGGCAGAATCTCACATCTGAGTGACTCGAAGAGAAATATTGTAAGAGAGTATTTTAAGAGAGAACGATTTGATTAAAGCGATTTACATCGATCACAACTTAATTGGGGTTAACTTGCTTTGCCCCTTCTGCTCGCGTTGATAGATACAAGTCTCTTTTTTAATCCTTCGTACATTTGAATCTAACGTATAACCTGTTCTAATAGCATTTTTCGTGCTCACGCGAAAATACACTTTTGTCCCTACTAGACTGAGAATAATAAAGGCACATTACTGCTCTTTCTTGTCGCTGTTAATCCAATTTCAAGCGTGAAAGCTCTTTACCGAGACGTATTGCGCGAAAAGACATGGAACTAAAAACGCTTCTCGAGCATTCGCCTCCCGGCGATATAATAAGCCGGCATGTCGCAAGAAATAAATTCGCGTAAAACACGTTATGTTGTTACGATAAGACGAACGATATCAGCTGGCCGTTCCCGGCATAAACCGACGTCTGTTCTTGTCGGTTGTTACAAACATGATTTTCGCAGGCTTGAATATTCTCTCTTTCTCTCGTTTACTTTCCGTCCCATCCAATAATCGTCCGCAAAACGGAATCGTTTTTGTACGCAGTTGCTAAATCCCTTCTGTTCTTTTCAGTTCCTCTCCCGAAAAGAACTATATAGTAATACGTGTAATATCGCAAAAAAGCTAATTTGCACGCATTGCATATTCCATTAAGCGGCTCGAGAGACCGACGTTTTTGCACGTTCCCTCCGACGACGACGACGACGACGACGACGACGACGACGACGCGCTTCCCTAATCTGATTTCGGGCGAAAGAAAAGAAAAGATCGCGTCCTCCACGCACAACCACTTAGGGACGACGCGCGTGGCATTTCCCTAGGCTTCCCCGGCGGATACCTCGCGTGCCTTCCAATACGCATTCTTCATCGCCATCTCGCCCGCTACCACGCATTCCGCTTAGTCGACCGATTAATTACGTGCCGCCGTGTTCCCCTCGGAGATTGCACGATTCGCTGACGCGGCGCGTAAATGCGAAAACTTCGGTCCGCCTCTCGATTCATTCGATTCACACGACATTTTAACCTCGAAGCCTGCTGCCTGCTGGTGATGGACAACATTCGCAGTAAACGGTTTTAAACTGATAATACTACTACACGACGATTCTAAGGGCGCGTTCACACCTTGACGGAAAAGCAGAAAGCGAAAAAGCAGTGGCCAATCAGAACTCGCGTTGGTAGTAAATAGTACAAAAAGGTAGTCGAAATTGTTGACTACCAGCGCAAGTTCTGATTGGCTACTGCTTTTTCGCTTTCTGCTTTTCCGTCAAGGTGTGAACGCTCTAACAATGAAAAAACTGCATGTATCATCATCGAGGCGTTTCTCAGTGAGAAATGACAATAAAATCGATGTCGAATCGACGTCGATTCGACGTCGATTTGATGATTTCGACATTTTCGACGTCAAATCGACATCGATTCGATGTCGATTCCATTATCATTTCTCACTGAGTTATGGCATATCTTGACATGTATATCTTAACGCTCCAGTTCACCGCAGAATCTTAGGCAGGTGTTCTCCATCATCGCACGATATTATACTTACGAAAGTAAAACAAAAAGATGAAAAAGCAGGATCAATATACAAAAATAACGTGTGTGTTGTAATCGAAGCACTGGCGAGAAATGAATTTGTCCACGATATGCAAAATCTTATACTGCTACAGTATTATATCGTTTTTCCTTAGCTGCACTAGTACGCATTGAGTGTATATTAAAACCATTGTACACTTATTTAGTCTGAGTGTTTTTTTAGTCTGAGTGTAAAAGTGAAAGATGCAAATATTTCGTGTTATAAAAAATACATACTTTATTTAACAATACAATTAAATGTATTGAGAATTTTACGATTTAATCTATTTTATATACTTACCCAGATAGACAGATGTACATAAATTTTACTGCAATTTTACGTTGTATTCGATCATCAAATGCTTCATAGATGAGCCGATTGTGATTCCCAATATTGTAGTCGTATTTAGTAAATTAAAAAGCAAAATACCATGATGCAAATATGATGTAAATATGAGAAACAAAAATCTGATTCTTAGTGTCTCATATTTACATCATATTTGCATCATGATATTTCGTTTACTAAATGTTGCTGCAATATTTCGAATCACAATCGGCTCATCTATGAAGCATTGGATGATTCTAAGATAAACGTAAAGTTGCTGTAAAGTATATGTACATTTGTCTACTGGGAATATTTTAACGAAAAAAAATTTAATTATAATTTAATTTATTTTTTTATTTCCAGAATATATATTTATTAATTATGTTTATTAGTTATTTTTATGTATATACAAATTCTTATAATTATATAACGCAATTATAAATATTCTTGAAAACGCATGGAGTATCGATGGGATTTGAATCTAAGATCTTTGGGATAGTAGCCTACCTATGCTAACGTTGAGCTAATCGCACGCTTGTCTGAACACTTTTAAATTTGGCATATATTGAATTTTATTTTGACATTCGTATCTAATCATATATGTATGTAATATGCATGTATGTATATATAGGGTGTCTGATAACTCCTGACAACGCGTGTAAGCAGGTAGAGCAGATTAAACTGATTGTGATATGAAAAGTCCTCTACTATTTTACAATTTTTACAATAGTTAACAAGATATTAATTATTAAAAATCGCCGAATATTGGTTTTCAACAGTTTTTTACTCAAGTACTATTAACTTTACGAAAAAATAGCAAGAAACAAAAATTGTTTATTTTCTTCTTATAGAATTGTGAGAATTTTTTAGATTTTTTTCAGAATTTTTTAGTACCGCATTTTCTCATGTTGGTAAAAATTAGTATCTTCCTTTATTCGGTACATCAAACTCGACATTTGTTTACCCAAATTTTACAGTATATTTATCTTACTTTATGCGGCATGAAATAAATAAAATTTACAAATCATTTATGCTTTCTATCACATCAGAATTACAAATTCTTTTAACAAGATTCAGTGTATCAAGATCAATATCTGTTTACCCAAATTTTACAGTATATTTATTTTATTTTATGCAGCATAAAATAAAGAAAAATTTAAAAATTATTTAAGGTTTCTATAGCATCACATGATAATTGTAAATGCGCATCATTATATGATGTACTTCATTTAATTATGTATGACGTAAATATTTCATATAGTGAGATATCGAAAAAAGAATATTATAAATCTGAAGATATATTTTCATACATATGTTTTTGTAATTCTATAACAAAAAATTTAATCATTCAAATAACCTAAAATTTTATATTTTCTTTAATATAAACGTTTTTGCTTTTATAATGTCATAAATGATCATAAAATTGTTCTAAATTTTCAGTAAATTGATTTGTGCATATCGTGATCATCATACAAGTCTATCTGGGTTATATTAAACATACATCTTTATATCAATTTGTGTGTAAGACGGCTTTAACATGCACTCAGTGTGCACTAGTGCAGCCAAGAGAAGGACATTAGAGATGAGGAAAACAGGTTATTTTTACTTCAGAGTTAAAATGTTTGATATATATATTATCTCGATATTATTTAATATTTTTTCTCTTTATAATTGCAAATCAAGAAACTATTTTTTACTGAGTTTTTATGCAAAGTTCTAGTTTTTTCGGTTATTTTTATCTCCAAACAGTATATGCAATATTAAATTAAAGGAAGTTCTTTTACTATCAATAATAATAAAAATAAGCAAGCCCATCAAAGCCAACAGTTGTTCGGATGCACAATTTATTTTCGTGTTAATTTAACAAATCATATCAAAAATTAATTCATATACGTTTCGACCCCTATATTTGGGTCCTTATCAATATAAACCTAAATCCGCTTACATACTATACGCAAATTCCAAGCTGCGATACAGCTCATTCTTCTTTATCCAATTTCCAAGTTAGATAAAAAGAGAACGGAATCCAATACATTATGTCAAAAGGGCAGAACACATATCGCAGTATATGGAATTTGCGTATAGTATGTAAGCGGATTTAGGTTTATATTGATAAGGACCCAAATATAGGGGTCGAAACGTATATGAATTAATTTTTGATATAATTTGTTAAATTAACACGAAAATAAATTGTGCATCCGAACAACTGATGTTGGCTTTGATGGGCTTGCTTATTTTTATTATTATTGATAGATTCTTTCAAGCCTTTTTTTTAGATATTTATTTTTTTAGATATATTATTTAATAATTTTGCAATATAATTAATAAAGCATTAAGATCTTCTTAATATAAATAAACGTCGTGATCACAACCGAGAAAAGAATACGATTCGTCATCGTAATTTTATTTTCCACATCTGGACGTAATTCGCATCACGCTGCAGGTTGCATTAAAAAAAAGAAAAAGACACTCAAAAAAAAGACTGCTTCGCTTTTCGTTGCAGAGAACTTTGTCGATATATCAAAACAATAGACTCCGCCGTAAAACAAACAGATCGGCGCGGGCAACCAACACACCTCGATATCGCCGGGCGCACGTCGCTATCTCGGTGTTGAGTTACGACCAGATGTCCTAAGATTAAAAAATATATATTGGCAACATTTTTTCACTTACAATCACCTTTACTGCAAACATTGCTACGCAGTCACAAAAGCGCCCGCGTCAATATAAACCGTATCCGGCAACTACCGTACCACGTACGGTAACACGGTTTTGACTGAAAAAAACAAAAATGTAATAAATTAATCGTTAATTAAAGAAAGTCTTGTTGAAAAATCTTTTTAAGATTCTTTTTTATTATTTTTGAATTTTAATTTTTAATTTGTGAAGTGATATTCTCTTTAATTTTACAACGCATTGTAATAGAAATACATCCCTTACAGTATTTAACTCTCTGTAACTATGTTGACTTTGTGAGATGAGCTTGGTTTTATTTTTGTTGTCAATATATCAATTTCTAACAATTTTTTAAATTTCAACTTGAGTTTTCCATCACCACTCAGCTTTAAAACTGGATGTTGGAAAACATTGATTAATGTTTAAATATGACTTTTACTTCATGATTGTTCAACTGTGCAGGTCACATACAAGAAGTTTGGACCCTCATTGACTTGGACCCCCCCAATCGAAAATCAAATTCGCGATAGGTCAGAAATTTAGTGCTCTTTATTTGCTAATTATTTGCTAAAAAAAAAATTTTTTTGCTCCAGCGGTTTAGTAGGAAAAAAAAATAAAATGGAGAGTCCAGGTTAATATAAAGCTAGACCCCCTCATACTGAAAAAAATAGATCCAGTGATGCTACAAAGAAATTAAGCACACCAGATTTTTTTGCTTCTTATTTGCTCGAAGACAGCGTAATTAAAATTCGGAAAAAAAAATGTTTCGGCTAACTGTAAAGTGCCGAAAACAGTCAGTATGTCGAGCACGAGCACGGGGTCAAACAGCGCGCTGCGTATCAGTAATATCTTATATTGCTCGTGGAATGCCGTAAGAATTATTTGCTAGCATTATTTTGGTAGTAAATTAATCCTGAGACTGTATACTATCGAATCGTGCCAAAATACGATTTATTTGCTAACTGTAAAATGCCGAAAACAGTCAGTATGTCGAGCAGGAGCGCTCGATCAATCAGCGCGCTGTTAATAGATCTTATAACGCTCGTGGAATATCGTAAGAATTATTTGCTGAATTGTTTTCGGCACTTTACAGTTAGCAAATAAATCGTATTTTGGCACGATTCGATAGTATATAGTCTCAGTCATCAAAGATTCATGTTCACCTAGAATATATATATCAGAATATATATATCAGATGCTTTTATTTGATCATTACTTTTCAATGTCCAAAGGCAATGGATAAACTCTTGCGAAAGAGTATCTTTGCTTCTTCTCAATAGGCTTCTCAATAGGCTTCTCAATAGATTTGGAATCGGCGTTAAAACTGTAGGTCCCTCATATAACTGCGCCAGATGTCTGTGGATATACGCAAATCATTACGTTATTCTGATAAAAGATGAACTTATTGAAATAAGAATATAGAAAATATGACTGTAATATTAAATATAAATATTATAATATGTTAAAAAGAGCAGGGTAAAGAGAGAGAAAAAATTAATCTAGTCAAATTAATATTTCAATTAAAAGAGTTTGAAGTGAAGAACTAATGAAATTTAGACTAAAACTTTTAAATAGAGAATCCGTTACATTTTTTGAAGACGCATTACAATTGTTGAAATGAACATATACGTCATCGTTCACATGTATATCTCCAGGAATGATCGGTGCACAATAAACTCCCAAATGTGCTGTTTCTTCCTCGTTGGCATTTATGTACAAATTCTTTCCCTCTGCGAAATAAGGTTCTGTAAATCTGTAATATCTGAATTTAAAGAAATAAAATCTATGTATTAAAAAAAAAAACGTAACAGTACTAATGAGAAGAAAGTAGAATTAAATAAATTTATCATCTTGCATTTCAAAACATATTTTAATATGATTTGAAATAATTTTATAAAAATATTTTTTAAAAATCAGTTTAAAAAGATTAGGATACTTTTAGGTCAACAAAAATGTTATACGATCGATCAAAGAGTGATGGCAAAAAGACCTGTTTTTTTCGCCCATTTTTTGAACCTCGAATTTCAAACTTTTTTTTATGCCAAATAGTACTATATGATGTAACATTAATCCTAGAGAAATTTTAAGACGAGCATAGACACGATTCCGGAAACATGAAGAGATGAAAGTGATGGTTTTTCATACCCATGAAAGTACACGAAACTCTTCAAGTGTCCATATATATATATATATACACCAAGGAATAAAATATACTTAATAAAGTGAAACATATCATTTCTTATGGATTTTTTTACGCCGGATTCAAATATAACCTTAGTTTTCGTCTAGCATGAAAATTTCCCGAGATAGATGGAGTTGAAGTGACACTTGACGCCACCTCTCACAGATCGGGGTGCTTTTTTAATGTGAGTCCCCTTGCCTCTCACAGATCGAGGTGCTTTTTTAATGGAATCCCCTTGCCTCTCACAGATCGGGTGCTTTTTTAATGTGAGTCCCCTTACCTCTCGCTATGCAAGGTTGTTTTGTGAATCGTGATAGATACATTGTATATTTCAGGATTGGATATTTTTATCCCATGATATTGAGCAAATCCAAGGAACCACACAATTGTCATTACATGAACCCCCTCATAAATGAAATAGCGGTGAATAGTAGATCATTCTCTGAACAATGAATCGTAGATGATCCATTCGACAGAATATACCCTCAATATTACCAATGAACTTCAGTCACATTCTTCCTTATGCAATACACTCTGACTAGGAATCATTACTTTCACCCCCTTGTATCTTCGGAACCGTGCCTATATGCTCATCTTGAAATTTTACTGGGATTAATGTTTCATCTAATAGTATACTATTTGCCACAAAAAAGTTTGAAATTCGAGGTCCAAAAAATAGGCGAAATTTGCCATCACTCTTTATCATAATTTTTATGAAAATCTGAAATTTATTCAAATTCGATAATAACAAGAAATTAGGGACAATTAATATACATTGATAAGTATGCATATAATTACTTCGGGACTGGTTTTATCACCCTGATAATTGTGTCCCTTATCTTGATCCATTCCCAGTCTTCCTCGCTAAAAGGTGTGCTTGATAAATGTGATGAAACAACAATATTTGGGCGAAACAAATAAGTGTCAGGATCACCTATTTTCTCTTCGCGTAACTTATCTAATGTAGTTGTTGTCATGAGTACGCAACGTGTTACATTCGCGAATGCTTCCTGATAAGAAAAATTAATTGACTGAAAAATCTTTGATGATCATAACATTATATTAAATAATAAACTTAATTAACATTTCTAATATGCGTGTAGTACTAAACTTTGAACACTGTACAAAGTTTAAAAGCGCGTTACAAATAGTAGTTATTTATATCTCTAAGTTTTCTGAATTATATATATTTATTTATGATTGTAGGGATAAGCATACTATTATTTGATTCAGTATGATTTAAATGATTTGCTGAGAACAAAAATTTGATAAATAGCATTTTTTATATATTTTTATAAAGCGTCGATAATTACGAATATATTTATTTTTAAGAAATGTGCTTGTTTCTTTTTTTATTGGCTTTTTGATGCTTCATACAATGAACTTATAGTCGAGAGAGTTAAAATTAAGACTCTTAGTAATTTCGTTCCGTTAACAAACTATATAAAAGTAATACGAATAAACATTACAATTTAAAACATGTTAATTACCGGTTTTTGATCTGCCCTAGTTGAGTATATCTCGCAGTATTCCGTCCAATTGTTTTTTATAAAGTTTGGTTCCTCGATTAAAGGATCACAGTCTCGTTGTGCTAAACGTAGGGATTTATTAGAGTCCTGTAAACAGCTGTATATATATATATATATATTAATAACTAGACTGCGGAAGTTTATGCAGGAATTATATGCTGTTATATGCAACATACATGCAATATATATGCACAAAATATGCAAAATATATTTGAAATATATGTAAGAATACATTTAATCTTTATTTAATTCAAACTATTATAACATAATGTTATAGATATACATAACACATTTCAGATATAATTCAAATTATAGTAAACAGCAATTGTATTCTCTAAACTTTATCAAGTGAAAATTGAGAGCGTTTCTTTATCAGAAATATATAAATTTAAATACTGAATATGATTTTCTATATCACATAACAACCCCTGTTAAGCTAGCCCCCCCCCCCCCCCCCCACAGCGAAAAATGAATTCTAACATATACCAAAATTAAGTGCTAATTAGGTGCTGAAGTGCGAAATTAGGTGCTCGAACCGTTTGGCAGGAAAAAAAAAATTTTTTTGGGGGGCTAACTTAATATTAAGTTAGTCCCCCCAATAAAAAAAATTGATAATTACTGCGTAAACAAACAAAATAAATACACTAGAATTAGGTGCTAATTACAAATCGATTCAACTGATAGTAGGTTTTATTTTACTCACTCCTATTTTTTCTGACTTCTGCGACATAAATCCTATATAATTTCTATAATTTTTCGAGACTCGAGATTTTCAAGAATCTCGAGTCTAAAATCTCGTCTTGTCTTTAAACTCTCCGCATAAATCTTGTCTCGATCTCGTCTTAAAATTCGGGACGAGACAAGACAAGATTCTCGAAATCTCGAATCTTGCGGGATCCCTACAATTGACATACTTTGACTTCATGACTATTAATTAAGGAACATTATAGCGTATTCTTACAACAAAATAAAAGGTTATAACAGACAGTGAGATAAAATTCTACATAACTATTGCGATATTTTATTAAGATATAGAAAGTTAATTGATTCTATACACGGCTGAGGAAGGCTAAATAAAGTTTGAAACATTCTATAAAAATGTCATTGTAGAATAATGAAATATGTTTTTGTTTATCGGCCATCTTAACATTGCTCGTTTAGTATGATAGACCTTGTATAATATTTTGTTATTAATATCTGTTCTTTATGAATAATACAAATGCGAAATATTAAAAATTATTCAACACATACCTATTTATCCATGTAGTAGCTTCCTCACCGCAATCGATAAGCTTTATTGGTGTATTGGCGTACCATGACGAGTAATAAAAGGTTTTGCAATTCTTTCTAGTTTTTTTATTTATATCAACAGTTAATTCCTTTGAGCTTAACGTACTTTTGAATATCATGAATCCACTTTTCATACTAGCAGTTATTGTAATCAAAGGCCAATAATCCGAAAAGTTTTCAATTGTTTTAGTGTCTTGGTTATATATTGAGAACATTCTAATAAAACATAATAAAAGTTTCATATTACTTTCGACGGATTGTGTAATATAATATTCTATTATCAGAAAATTTATGAAATCATCTGAATAACTTTATCGTAAATAAATATTGTATTAATATTTTAAATTATACTATATTTCTTCTTTTGTATATTTTCTACATTTATATGAAGTTGGTTATCAATTTTATAAGTACTGTATATATACAAAAATTATTGATTTTCAAATGCAATTAATATTATCCTATTTCAATCAGATTTTATAAAAAATGGATATCTGGGTTTAAGACTAAGTCGAGATCTTTAAAAATAATTAAATTATAAATTTTAATTATAATTGCGAGAATTAATAATATTGAATTTTTAATAATAAATATTTTGAATTAATTATGAAATGTAAATATTATGTTCAGTAATACTAAAATATTATATGAATTATCTTGAGCAATATCCTCGTTCTAAAAAATTTCAAAGAAATAAATATTTGTATTTTACTCTTACCCGTCCCAAATTGTTCCATCAGGATGATCCTTCATAATCATTCCATGTTGATTACATCTAACAAAATGACAGTCCATTTTTCCTCCCGCTTTTATTGGATAAATATTCAAATTTTGAATATGACCGATTTTAATCCATTTTGGATCTGATAATTGTGGATAATCATTAATATACTGTCCATTAACAGATTGTCTCTTAGTAAGTACAACTGGATTAGCTTGTATAGTCCGCTTAGAAAAATTATTACCTTTCATCCATTCAGACAATCTTGGTGGAGATGGAATTATTTTGTTATAGACGCCCATAATTATTAGATACGGCAACTGGAATCAAAATGTATTTATATTTGTGTAATTAATATATTACATTGTTACTCTGGAAAAAGTTTAGTCTGGAAATTTATTTTAAATTGTGTGTGTTTATTAAATATAAGTATACAATTTTATACACGCCTAACCTGTGTTGGCTCGCTTTGGCTAATTTACATTTATCCTTAAATTTATTAATATTGTTCTATTTTCTAAATAATTTGAATAATAAATGAAAAATTCAATATAATGAACTTATATATACCGAACTTATGGGTAACTGATTACTTTTCAACAAAAATCTGAAGGAAAAAAAATTAATTTTATCAATTCGATTTATTTATTTAAATTATTAATTTGTTATGTTATTATAGTAATAAATTAATGCTTCAAAAATATTTAGTTGTGCGTAATTTAGTTTACAGTAGAGTGTTCTATAGTTATAGGAAAATGCAAACATTAGAAACAGCTTAATAACGTTTTCCACTGAAAAAACTGGTCTTTAAAAACGGTGGAAAAAAATTGAGTACAGCCTTTTTGCACCAGATTTGTCAGTGAAACGTTAAATACTGAAAATACGTGAACTGGTTTTAATAGTGGAATAATACAATTGCACTCATAAAGAGTGATTACGTTCTGTTCTTCACCAATTTTGATCAAAATGCAGTGATGTTAGAGAAGCCTACCAAGTGGACACCTGTAAAGCTGTTCCCGCTAATGGGTCTTAGAAGCCGAGTAATGAGTATTTAAAACTGTACCAAAAATCTGGAAATAGTCTAATATCGTGGAAAGCATTTTTGAGAAAAATGTAAAGAAAATTGTACACTGAAAAAATGCTATAATTGCCGCAACTGAAAATAATAATAATTTTCGCTCATCACATTTGATTGTGGTGTAACCGAAGATGGACATATCTTAACAATTATAACCATTAAGATATGTCAGTCTTATGGTTGTCACAATTGTACTATAGTTTTTATAACCTAAAAATGTATTGATGGGTGACTTTTGGTCGTGGCTTATCCCACGTCTTATAAGTTAAGGGAACAAAGTGAGCGGAATCGATTCTAACCAACATTTTTCTTTGTTGCTCACTTGTTGCTAAAAAGTTGCCAAAGAAAAAAATTTGTTGCTCTGTCGGTTTATTTAAAAAATGATGTTTCGCTAAAAGAAGATTAAGTTAGCGGAACAATATATCTATAACAAAGCCAACCTACACAAAATTAACGTAGGAATTTGTTGCTAATTTGTTGCTCACAAAATATCATTATTTTGAATATATTACATAGTAAAAAAGTGTAAATAACAACGAGAAGCCTCAACGTGCTGGCGGAACAAGAGTAAAGTACCAGTAAAAGATTTGTTGCTTGCTTAAATTTGGTACTGGGATGTCGTCTGAATTTGTTGCTCTCGAAATATGCAATTTACGAAATTGTTGCTTGCAAAATAAGTATAAATAATCACGAAAAACCTCAGCGTACTAGCGGAACAAGAGTAAAGTACCAGTAAAAGATTTGTTGCTCGCTTAAATTTGGTACTGAGATGTCGTCTGAATTTGTTGCTCTCGAAATATGCAATTTACGAATTTGTAACTTGCAAAATAAGTTTAAATAATCACGAAAAACCTCAGCGAACTGGCGGAACAAGAGTAAAGAACCAGTAAAAAATTTGTTGCTCGCTTAAATTTGGTACTGGGATATCGTCTGAATTTGTTGCTCTCGAAATATGCAATTTATGAAATTGTTGCTTGCAAAATAAGTATAAATAGTCACGAAAAACTTCAGCGTACTAGCGGAACAAGAGTAAAGTACCA
>NW_017296051.1:286219-286957 GCF_001594075.2 Trachymyrmex cornetzi
TTTAAATAAACCGACAGAGCAACAAATTTTTTTCTTTGGCAACTTTTTAGCAACAAATGAGCAACAAAGAAAAATGTTGGTTAGAATCGATTCCGTTCACTTTGTTCCGCTAACTTATAAGCGTCCTTATCCCTATATGGATCTACCAATTCTATATAATTTACTATTTGAGTGAACATTTCCTTACATTTTTCTCCGTGTATAAAATATCGGCACTCGTATAGGTATAATAAACTCACGTAAATTATCAATTTTATCGGTATTTTATAAAAATATCAATCTTGATATGTGTATCTATAGATATAGAATCTATATATAATATGTTAAAATTTTGCTTACATGCGACCACGTACACCACGTTTAGAAACTTTCTTAGGAATGAAAATGCAGCTTTCATAGGGGATGTTTCGATTCTTACCTGAGTACTTCCCGAAAACCATTCTGGCAGTGCACCTTAAAAAGTGTATTGTTCGAGACTCTGAATCACTCTGAATCATCCGAACAGGTAAAAACTAATTTTCCTTGTTATAATACAAAGCTCAGCACGAAATGCACATTTCGGCCGATTTTCGAGTCGACTTCGCCTCCCCCTCACCGCTATCCCCCTCACCGCACCGCCCGCGCGCAATCCAAACACCGCTCGACGCTTAGGAATGTACTAAGGCACTCGTAGACGTAAGGGGCATTCATTCGGGGCGCTCGACACGCTGTAATCTTTATTTTATCTTTTTTTTCGCT
>NW_017296051.1:287184-349184 GCF_001594075.2 Trachymyrmex cornetzi
AAATACAGATTTTACATAACGGCACAATGACATCTATTGTAGATTTCATGGTTTAATTCCGTTTTAAATCTGCGTATATAACGGCTTTAATGTACACTAATATGCACTAGTACGTTCAACCGAATTCGCTATTAGTTTCGTATGTAATGAGCGAAAAAAAAAGATAGAATAAAGATTACAACGTGTCGAGCGCCCCGAATGAATGCCCCTTACGTCTACGAGCGCCTTAGTACATTCATAAGGGAGGCGGAGTCGACTCGGAAATCGGCCGAAATGTGCATTTTGTGCCGAGCCCTGTTATAATAGAACTGTTCGTGTTACTTCCACTTTTGGCACTTTTGGCACGCTTTTGTTACTTGCATTTTTGGCCCTTTTGCAAAATATGTACGTGTGTGAAGCTAGCATATCATATATCAGCATCGCATGAAATGACACCAGTTCTGCTCGCATCCACCATAGTTCTACAGTTTTATATCGGTTTTATCAATAGTTCTATCGAATTACGTCCAGAAAAAGCGATTTAAAAAATGAGATGCTAACTTCCCGTCTTACCATCCAGCATCTCACCGGATTTCGAACGTGTGAGGTGTAAACTACAAGAAACCACAGAGTTCTATCGTTAAAACTTAATACATCAATAGTTCTGGCCAAAAAACCAAATAAATTGTCCGAAATATTAATATAAATTTTTATTAACACGTACAGGTGATATGCTGGACGATTGGTGACAGTTCTGAAAGGTTTATGGTACTTATCGTGTAGATCTGATTCTGCCCTAACGAGTTCCGAAGAGTTCTGATGATAAAAATTATTTATTAATTTTTTAAACAATTTTTAAGACCCGAAAGAGGTACTTTTCAGAGCACATGTGTGATATGCTGGCCGACTCGAAAGAGTTCTGATTATTTTATTGCAGTTTCAATGTAGATCCGACATCGTTTGTGTGTTTTCTAAAGAGTTCCAACGATAAACATTGCTAGAAGTTTTTTGAACAATTTTTATAGCTCGAAAACGATACATATTAGCACGTACGTGATACGCTTTTTCTTCTTAAGTTTTGTGATCATTCTCTATCCTAGTTCTAATGTATATTTATGATGTAACTGATGGTCTTTTAGTCTTACTCTTGGCATTACCCGGAATCAACGACGGGGACGTGGTAAGATTTGATTCCATTTAAAAAAAATGTTTTTAAATCTTTTTTTAATTTTTTCCTTTTTTGTATTTTCTTTTTTTGTTTTTTTTTACATTTTTTCTGTTTGATTTCGATCAGCATATCACACATGTGCTCTGAAAAGTACCTCTTTCGGGTCTTAAAAATTGTTTAAAAAATTAATAAATAATTTTTATCATCAGAACTCTTCGGAACTCGTTAGGGCAGAATCAGATCTACACGATAAGTACCATAAACCTTTCAGAGCTGTCACCAATTGTCCAGCATATCACCTGTACGTGTTAATATATTTATATTAATATTTAGGACAATTTATTTGGTTTTTTGGCCAGAACTATTGCTGTATTAAGTTTTAACGATAGAACTCTGTGGTTTCTTGTAGTTTACACCTCACACGTTCGAAATCCGATGAGATGCTGGATGGTAAGACGGGAAGTTAGCATCTCATTTTTTAAATCGCTTTTCTGGACGTAATTCGATAGAACTATTGATAAAACCGATATAGAACTGTAGAACTATGGTGGATGCGAGCAGAACTGGTGTCATTTCATGCGATGCTGATATATGATATGCTAGCTTCACACACGTGAAGAATGAGATTGAAGACTGAAACATTGAAGTCATCCTTTTGAACAAAAGGAGCCAAAATTTATTTCTTCTTATTGGTGAAGAAAATAAGAGACCCTGCAGTGGAATTCTGTACCTCGTTATGCAGTCGTTATGAGTTCGTAACGACAGTCGCGCAGCTTTTTTACTACGTAAAATATCTTCGCAACTGTTATTATGAACACATAACGACTGCATAACGAGTTATAGAATACAGGGGCATAGCTCCTACTCACTTTAACGAGCGCGTTTGAGTGAGTAGGGCTACGGTTGGAGGAAATAGAAGCATGTTGGAGCATACGACGCGAACAAACTTATAGTAAAACATAACATTGTTCACATATACGATTATTAGAAAACTACGATTTTAGCCAGAAATATATGTATATTTTGCATACTTCTACATGGTGCAGCCTGGATAGTGCTATAAAGTAGTTCACGATCTTTATGTGCAAAATGTTCTTACATTTCTGATTAAAATCAGTTTTCCCATTGTTAACTATGTATGTGAATAATATTACTTTTTACCGTATTTAAACCATTCTAGCAATATTCTCATGACTTCTTGAACAAACAATTATTCTTGTCTTTTGATGGCCCAAATAATAATTTCTCAAGATTTATTCAGATGTAATTTAAGGATTAAAATCGATACTTTTAATTCCTTTGACACTTCTATCTTAATATAATATAATTGAGCCGTTTATTTTGAAAGTGGCCTAAGTCCATTTTTCAATGTTTTGTTGTTGACCTTTGTAGTAGCGTGTACAACTTGAAATTAGCTGTCATAAACAACATTTTTTTTTTTTTTTTTTTTTTTTTTTTTTTTTTTTTTTTTTTTTTTTTTTTTTTTTTTTTTTTTAAAGTGACTTAGGTCACTTTCAAAATAAACGGCTCAATTATTTGTAGTAGCATCAAGTTTTTATTTTAAATATTTTTTTTATTTTGAGTTAAAACAAAAAAGTACTATCACTTGGGTTAAATAAGATAATATGTAGGTATATATGTGCATAATTTTTATTTTAATTAACATAATTTTGTGATATTTTTTTAAGAAAAATTAAAATTACTACCACTTGGAGTAGAAAGGATGAATGGGAATATAAAAATGTGTATGTATAATTATGTTTTAATTTTTTAAAATAATTATACAACAGTTATTTTTCCGAGAAACGCGTGTACTTTGCGCCTTTTAATTTTTTTTTTAAATATAATTTTATAATATAATAATACCATAATATATAAAAAGACAACATATATATAACATTGCGCATAATGACAACTGATATAATTTGAACTAAATTTTTGATTAGTGACAAACTTCTAATGACGGGGCTTTATATTAGTTTATAAAATTAGAGGCCAATTTCTGATTGGTCTCAGATATTGCCATTTTTTTGAAACTGCACATCCTTGAAATTAGTTCATCTCATGGTGGAAGTATTATGTTCAAAATCCACAAGAGTACACCTAATATACTTCCACCATGATTCACCTGACCTTCTTATATCACGATAACAATGATGTTTCTTAAATGTAAATTTTAATTTAGACTTGACATCGCAATATCTCCATTTGTATATAATAGAGCACATAAAAGAAAAACTAAAAAATACTTTTATTATGTATATTAATTAATTCATATCTCCAAGTTATCGATTAAACCTACTCAGATTTGATTGATTCAATCGTTATTGAGATCCTATAATCTCGGATACACAACTGGACTACCCGGCTCACGTATAGATATATGTATACGGGGCGGTCCCGTGCATAGCTCGCCGTGAGACTACAATATCTCGTGTGCGACGAATTGTAAGAAAACACACATGACGTGTTTGTGCTCCTCATGAAAGCGGATAGATGGGAGCCTATTGTTTACAAGACGTCCGGTCCACCCGAGAATGCTCGTCGGGTGTCTGGGATCGATTACCGCCGCAGACGTTATTTTCTGCAGAATTCAGGAATATAAACCGCAGCCACGGCGGATTAATTACGTATCTTCCGTTATTAGATTAATGCTTGTGTACACCGAGAGTGAGTTTCGCTGTTTGCGTTCAATATTTGCGTCGATGCGTAACGACGATCGATTCGCAATATAGTTATTGCGACATATACAATATATACATATGCGTTATATTGCGCCAGGATTACATCAATATTTACGCGGTACGTGAGACATTGGTAGCGCTTTCCCCGAACGCGCGCTGCTCCGATATTTCGTTTTATATCTCGCTTGGCTAGCTTCCACGTCGCCGTGCGCTCGTATCGTGTCTCGCGGATCTATCGAAACGTCGTCGGAAACGTTTAAATTCGGAGATCCACGATTGATTGCGCGTGCCGATCGAGAGTGGCCCGCAACATTGCGTTAGAGTACCCTGGAGTACCCGACATCAATATTTATACTAGTGTCGTGCAGCGCTCGACCTTTTCGCCGTTCGAGTTATTTGGCTCTTTCGCGATCTATAGTCTTTCTTCGTCCACGATGTCGTCGAAAAGACGTTATCGATAATGGGATAGACAGTGATACATGCAAAAAAAAGTATTTGTTAAAACAACTAAAACTTCACTGATTTTTAGTAAATCTATAGCCGCGTAATAAACAGACAATTTTCTATGTTAAAGTAGTGAAGTGTTGTATACAGCTAAATAAAATTAGCGATCATAGGTAATATTTGTTGTGATAGTACAGAAAATTTGTTCACACATACAGCAAAAATAACTCTATGAAAATCAATTTAATATATATAATAAATTAAAATTTTTAACAAAACATGCTGACTAAAATGGCGGGTACTTTTGCTGTTCTAATGAAGAAAATTTGTTACATTAGCAATTTTGTAGCAAAGAATTAGCTGAATTAGCACAATGATAATTGCTTACAGACATAATTTTTTTGTTGAGTCAAATCTTCTTGGTTATAAATATTGAATTTGCGCAACAAGTTATATTATAGCTTTGCTGAACTGCCTTTTTTTCCGTGTATAGATATAAACAAAAAGGAACGAATTTTTTCTTCTATATTGTGGTTAATGGCTTGTAAAATATATGGAAAAAATGTACGTACATAAGTAAGCTGATCATTTAAGTCGCGACGATAACCGCAAAATTGTTTGCCAGGTGTGTTTCGTATGTCGTTCTTCATAGCACACTACTGACGATCGTGTTTTCGAAACAGCAACATATTTTACTGAATGACGTTCTACCATTCATCACTATCATTTAAGTCGCGACGATAACCGCAAAATTGTTTGCCAGGTGGGTTTCGTATATCGTTCTTCATAGCACACGACTGACGATCGTGTTTTCGAAACAGCAACATATTTTACTGAATGACGTTCTACCATTCATCACTTTGTTAGACAAGATTTAAAAAGATACGGAAACATCGTTTAGGAAATGAATTAAACTTACGTGAATACATCACGAAAGACAGTCGTGTTCGACAGGCATAAACATATAACGCTGCTCAATCTGTCTTATGTCACGAGAATGTTTTTAAAACGGTAATCACTGACATGCTATGGAAAGCACGTTGAAACGTGCCTTTACTCAGTGACTGGGACGTATACTTATCTACCGCATATAGGATCCATGATCTAATCTTTCCTTTTGTCTTTTTTTAGAAACATCGTTTAGTCTTTAAACGATTTTGGGCGATGATCGACTGTAGTTCTCCTTTATTTGCAAATTCTTCAAAATGGCTTAAAAATTGAAAAATCTTTTCATAAAATAAGGTAAGATAAGATAAGGTAAATTTCGTAAGATACAATTTTGAATGGTATAATACTGAATAAAATAAGATTTTATTCTAATTTTTGTAGTCCAAATTTAATTTTTTCCTGTTTGGTATCCTTCACATAATGAAGGTTATCCAACTTGAATCTCGAAAATTGAATTCAAATTTTATTTTATTTAGAATTCTATCTGCATATTCAAAATTGTACCAGCTTATTCTACGAAAAGACTTTTTCATTTTAAGAGTTTGCAAATAAAGGAAAAGTTTAAGGAACCCTAGATGTCTCGGTATATACATTTTCTATGCTGCGATAGAATCGCTCGGCTATCATACACGCGATATCGTTCCCTTTCAGCGCACGTTTAATTCGAGAGATTCTAATCTCTATCATGCAGCCGTGTGGATCGTGCCATTTCGCGAGGATTACGTCAATATTTACACGGCAAGCGAGATTCCAGGGGATTTTCCGACCGCTCCGATTCCATACATACCTTTTCTCGCGATGGATCGCGGATTTTATCGCGACGGAAAGTTGTTAAACTTTCGAGAGAGATCGATCGCGTGCTTTCGCTATACGGACAGCGTATCCTGTATTTTCTGGAAACGAGAGAAAAGATGCCATATCCTCTCTTTGCGACAAATCGTTGATAATATCGAAATGAAATATCGGGATTACGAAAAGACGCGCGAGAATAAGGACGAACGAAATACGTCGGATTTTGAGACGTAAATGGTTTTCACCCTCGAAATCCACCAAAGACATTTAGAGGATTCACTTCCGTAAATCAAGCATTTTAGAGACCCGACAATTAGGGCTATCGGCATTATCTAGCTACCCTATCTTTAGCCTTAATCCTTGTAGAATTTTCGGATTTTAGGTTTTGCTCTAATTGTCTAATTAGGTCTGCATTAGCATTTCAAGCGTGAAAAAGGGAATCAGAGTTTTATTATTAACTGTTAAATAAGATATCTCTATACCACCAATAAATCATTCTATCATAAACATACAAAAAAAACGTCTGAAGAACCAATATTCATCAATTAATCCTGGCCCGCCGTGCGACTCCGTTTGGAATCATCCTCTTTTACTTTATAAACTGCTTGCTCAATTTTTATGAAACTTGTGGAATAATTTGATAATACTTTATTCGAATCGGAGGTCAAAAATAAAAAATTCAAAATAGTAATAATGTAATCTTCTTACGGACTCTCCCAAATTCAACAATTAAAAATCCAAAAAAACAGGGCGAATGAGAGTCAGTGTGGTAATTAATACGCAATCTTAAATCTTCAATCCAAAAAATATAATCTTTATTCCACAAAATATAAAAGTACGTTTCAGTTCATTTTGGAACCATCCTCAGCAAATACAAATTCAAAATATCAATCCCTTCATGTCCAAGAAAAAATCATCATATTACCAGATGTGATGTTGTAATCTATTCGAAACGTTAAAATTATCTTATAAATATTTCTATCCAACAAGTTTCAAATTAACATTAAAAAATTGGTGACTCACCCCAACACAATAGAAGGTATTCATCTCGGCATTGGATCAACCAATTACAAATATTATTTATTAAAGAGTATCAAATTAAAAAACGCATGTTGATCGCTCGAACGAAACATGACTAATACATTTAATATAATATGAAAGAAAAAATTCAAAATAACGGATTCAATATAGTGGACAGAATTTAAAATAATAATTTGATTATCATAAAATTCAATTTTAGGTAAATTTTAATTGCGAAGTAACATCAAGTTTCCACTTTCGCTTTATTTAAAGCTCATCAGTCTATGTAAAACTATCAGTACCGTTTTACAAACTGATTCTCAAACTGATTATCAACTCTGTGACACTAGATCTTCCTTCATGGAGAATACTATCCTTTTGAAATTTGATATTTTCAGACTACATTCAAACAAAGGGATATCAAAAACACCTAAAACCGAGTTTTATGATAACCAAGTTATTTTTTTGAATTAAAAAATTCTGAAGCCAGGATTGAATTAAACGACCCCGAAATCTTTAAAGCGTAAGATCTTCCATAAATTTGTTAGAAAGCTCCAATTCTTAAAAAGTTAAAGAAACCGGTTCTATATCATTATTATTAAAATGTTGACTTTTGAGATCGTTCATAGGATATCCATACGCTTGTTTTCTTTATATCTTCGTTTAATTTAACGAATATTTATTGAAAGAAGAAAATCAATGAATATAATCTAAAAATATAGCTAATGATAGATTCCCCTTCGTACAAAGAATGGTCCCGCTCATGCAAACCGCTTCGTCTCTCTGAATTTATAAGGCCGCTTATATCTACGATTATATCTACGGTTACTGATTTGCTGGCCGAAGGCGGGTGATTAACCGACGGTCCTTTTGATGTGGGATAAACAAACACCGACTGGTTTGATCGCCGCGACGTATTGACCCGGTCGTAGTCGACTGCGAGTAATAAACATACAGACCCCGGCGACGACGATGACTCCTTCCTTCCTTTTAAGCCGCGGCTCGGCTGGGATACCTTCGCGTATACGTTAATTAAACGTCATAGAGCCACGCGGAAATCACTCAAGCGAGAATCGATCGATACCTCTGCGGCATTAATCGAATTCCGACGGTCTACCATGCGTGACGTGCGCCTGCTTGGTCTTCTGGTGTACAACGACATTGGCGCGAACTTAGGTGGGCATCTCTCTCTCTGCCTCTTGTCTCATAATAATTTATCTGTTATCGACAGGTCGCGTTAGGGTGCAACGAGTCTCTCTGAGATACCCGATCGCTTCAATTATATATGAATGCTGATTGTATTTCTTATATTTAATTATCACATTAATATTAGTTATCGATGTTACAAGCTTGAAAACACTTTGCATAAAGAAGAGTTATATTAATTCTATTGTTGGTAGGTGGAAATTTTTTTACCTTCTTTGTAATCTTTATTTCCTTTATTTTCTTCCGCTGAAGTTTGAATACGTACAAGGTTTATTTCATTTTACGTGCAGGAAGTGCACGTAAAGAAAAGCGTGTCCGAGAAGTACATTTACTCTTCTTGTGGAAGAACATTTGGTTCCTTTTACTGTTTCTTATTCCTGCTTAACTGTACTTGAATATACGATATTTAATTTTACACAAAATTAAATTAGTAAATTAGCACAATAATTAGTATAATATGTAAAGATAGATATGTAAAATAATTTAATAATTAAATTTCATATTATGTAACGTACAGATTTTATATTTAAATTTCTGTTCTGTTAAATTTTTTCAGTGAAAAAGATTAATTATTTGAGAAACTTTTTTCAGTCACTCTTTATATATAAATTATTATTAAATTTTTATTGAAAACATTTTTGTTTACTTGTTATGAATTATGAAGCGTGAAAATATTCTTTTCATATTGAAGCTAGAAATGTTGTTCTTTAAAAGGTCGATTGAGCACTAATAAAACACATTATTATTCACGTTTTAAGTCATTCAATGTTCGTATAACCTTAAGGACTCAACATGACAATTGTATTAGGCTTTCAACGTAAGAATTGTATTAGGCTTTTAACTTACAACATTTTTCTGTTCTTATATTTACAATATCTATGACAAATATTGTATACGTCACATGCTAATATCTGTAACACAATGCGATTTTTACTGTCTTGTACTTTATATTTATTATGGCTAAAATCCACGTATCTGACCTTCGCCAAAATTAATATTTTTCCGTTATACATACTCGACACTCCGGACACACGGAAGGAGATCAAATAATCTTATTTTAATTATGTAACGATTTGCTGTAAAATATTAACATACTATCCAAAGTTTCAAGATGAGATTTAGCGATCGAATAGGTGGAGTTACTCGATTAAATTACTGTAAAAATTGAATATCTTACATATATATAAATTAAACAGATAACACTACAGTTCTGGTAACCTGCAAGTGACTCTATATCGAATGTTCGCGAAATCTAATATAATTGTGAGATGACTGCTGATGAAGATTCTAAAGAGAATCGAAACGTTCAAGAATTCGAATAAAGTTGATTCCAACACATGGATTGACAAATTTATTTTATTGAGAAATTATTACGCACCTCCGCTCACATTGACTCTTATTAGTAGGTTATATTTGTTATTTTAAAAAGTGAGAGTCTTTCTCTCTCTCTTATGTACATATATTTTATATATATTTCTTAAGGACTCAATAGCAAATCAATGAATTCGACGTTTCCTCATTAGTGAAATGATGCGATTAGCATTGTACTAATTGTAAGAATTAACATTCAAGGGTAAATTAATTTTTCAAAATTTTTCGTACACTCAGAAAAAAGTTTTATTGATATATGACCAACAAAAAGTTTTTCGTTGTCCTAACCAAAATTTAGTTATGCTAACAAAATTTTTTGTTAGACTAACATAAAAGTCTTTGTTAGTCACATATTCTAACAAAAACTTTGTTGTCCTAACCAAAAATTTGGTTAGAATAACCAAATTTTAGTTAGGACAACGAGAAACTTTTTGTTGGTCATATATCAACAAAACTTTTTTCTCAGTGTACGTCTAAATGAGGGATAAGGTAATACGTCGACGGTGACAGAATTAAACCTATGATTTATGACGCTTTTCTTCGCGATCGGTGTGCATCTACGAATTAACGATCGCTCGTCGACAAACGGCGTTCCCGGCCGTGCCTCTTATCCAATTATTCGACGGCTATTCATCGGACGTTGACGCTTTATCGAGCGAGAAAAATTTACAGCGCGTCGCGCGTTTTCACGGTACATTGGGGCACGGGGGTTGAAAGCCGAAGTAGTAAAACAGTCGCGAGGTGGAGACGGAAGGCAGAAGGAGAGAAGGATAATTACCCCGACAGCCGAGCCGAGGACGGCAGCGATGGTGGGAAATTGCTCGGTCGTCGGGAAAGAACGTCGCCGCGACTTTAACTCATTTCATGAATGAACAAAAGCGGGCCCTGGGATTGGTCCCAAGAAGTAAGCGCGCCGTACATCCGTCGACGCGCCGCGCGGCTTTCCCCGACCCGACATTTTAATTAATTCACCATATTTCCTCCATCGATCCGTACGCGACGGGAGTTAATTGCAATCTGGAATAGTTTATAATTAATGAGAGGATTAACTGTAGGCGAGAGAGGCGCTTGTCGACAGCCAGCCCAGCAGAATCTGGCGATTCTTTCGCGCTTAACCATTTTGTCGTGTGCTTGATTAATGCTCGGCGATTAAGATGCGCCGAGCGGAAGGTGGGGAAACCGTGTTTTTGACGGTATACGCGATACTCTCGCTCGACGCCGCGTCGTGCTGTTAATTAATTATCTATATAGATTATAGCGCCTCCCCCGTTCCTCACGATGCAGCCTGAAATTACATAATATATCTCATTAATGACTAATGACGCGTATACTATATACAGGTACGTACATAGAGATTATATGATGGTAAGTCAAAATTGGGAATTCAAGTTAACACTTTCGCGATTCAATCAGAACTTTCGAAAGAATAATTTTTACTAACTCATGAGAGAGACATCAGTTCTTAAAATAAATAATAGAAACTATTCAAATCTATTTTAAAAATAAAAAATTTATGTACTTATTTTTTATTCATATTATTTGTGCGTATTTAATTACATAGTATAAATTAAAAGATATACCACTTCTTTCTTTCTTTCTCTCGGTAGAAAAGAAAAGAAATACTCTACTGTCCAACCACCGTTTACAGGTAGGTAAGGATCAAAAAGTGACTGTGACGATGTTTAAAAGCCCTGTTACTTGGCTAGCAATTATTCGCTTTAATTAACGGCAAAGGCAGGACGGCCAACCGCGTGGCATATCTTTCTCGTGAATATTCGTCTGAGGACGACCGCTACAATTTGACGCCAGCTGCCAACCGGAAGTGGTCTCGGAGACTGGGTTCTACAGTAAACAGTTAGACGAGATCCGTTACAGGAAATGCGCCTGTCCGTCGTGAAATTTTAGAACAAAGATCACGCCACCCTTTTCGGTTAGCACTAGGGTTGCACGATTCAGATTGATCTTTTTGACTTAAAAAATCAATTTTTTAATTCGATTTTCTTATTTCGGTTAAATTTGTAGATCGATTTTTTCATAGAAAAATCGAATTGATTACGAACACACAACCATTATATCATTTATGACCAAGGGGCTCCGCACAATAAAAGGAACAGGAAACAGAGAACAGAGAATAAGAATTTCAATCTATCAGAGATCATATATTGTGGAATACACACTGCGTATTCCACAATACATGATCTCTGATATATAGGTTGAAATTCTTATTCTCTGTTCTCTGTTCCCTGTTCCTTTTATTGTGCAGAGCCCCTAAGGCTGCTTTCCTTTTAGGTGACACCAAAGACATAGAGAATGGACTGCGCGATCCGTGTGTCAAAATGGTCGATAGGGATGAGAGAGAGGGACCGTGACAGACGGCCATTTCTATCTCTTTCTATTCAATGATGTAATGGGAGAGAGAATGAGAGGGAGATTGGCCGTCTCCCACGGTCTCTCTCTCTCATTATTGTCGACCACATTTGATACACTACTTAGATGCGGATCGTTTTGTGAATCCCATGGCAGAAGCGCAGTGTCAGCACTTCTAACTAATTTCTAATTAAAAGTTCTAATTCTAAGTTACAGTATACAATATATATTAATTGTATTTACTATTATAACTTCAATTACAATAGTTAAAGTATACAATAAATTTGTATAACTTTCATATATTTATTTAATAATTTAATCCCACCCAAGCGGTTTAGCTTGGATGGACGGTTAGATTGAAAGTTAGATCGATTCTTTGAAAATCGTTTCTTTCTTTATCGCTCGATTTTTTCATGAATCGATCTTCGCAGTTATGATTCAGACCGATCCGAAAAATCGATCTTTTTGTTTGAATCGTGCAACACTAGTTAGCACGAAGATTTAAGATCTACGAATTAATCGATATGTGACATTTTTAAAAGACTTTTATATGTTTTTAATTATATAATAGTATAATTCAACTGTATATTGTCGCTGTCAATATTTTCATATAAATAAATAAAATAGATATCAATTATTTATATTACGCTATATTTGTAATATATAGTTATGAAATATAAGAGCTAAACTGATGTATTTCTTCATATAAAAACTTGCTAGAACAATAACAAGAAAGAATGAATAAATGGAAAGATAAATAGATTAAAAACAAATGAAAAAACAGAATTTTATCTGCGTATCAGAGAGCGAGATTAATTAGAGACAGAAACGTCTTGTCAAAGCAGTAAAATTGCAAATACCTTTTTTTTATAATGTAAAAAATGTTATTTTTGCAAATATTTTATCCCGCATTTAAAAAATAATTTTGTTAGCTGAACGTTATTTATGTTGCGTCGCAGTAAAGAGTAGCAAATTAAGAGATTAAATGTGCGTATTTCCTGTTGCACGATAAAATAAATTCGGGACGGGAGCAAATTCAATGTGGCGCACGCGTTTCCGGGTGTCACAGAGAAATAGAAACCGCGGACAATTGCTTAATTGCGCCAGTGACGTACCGTGTAATCAGGATGCTGTCGTTTGGACGCATTTACAACGCACCTACGCTAATTCGCTCGGCGACACATCGCTTTCTCCGGCCTTTCCGCCTTCTATTTGTTCGCTTCACCCGAACAGAAGATCGTATCGAAACATTTTTACTAAGGACCAACTTGAAAAGAACCACAAAGATGTGACAAAGAACTCTTCTTATTCAAAATTTGTAACGGTCCATAAGGAATGTCTTCAACAAAATAAGTTGATGATGTAGAAGTAAATCCCGGAGCCTCTTTAATTTTACGGATTTATACATTAGGGTTGCCAACTAACATCCGGTTTTGACTTGGATTTTCAGGAGTTTTGTCCAAGTGTTCGATTGAGAAATTAAATCAAACGTTATATATGTCCGATTTTTAAATATATCTATAATAAAATGAAATTTATATTATGAAAGAAAATTAATTTATAAACGAAATTCGCGGTTTACAACGTTTTCCCATTTTAAGTATCCTCTAAAATCCTAGAGTTATATCGTAAATTGTTTTTTTTTGTATTAAAATACGTTTATTACTTACAAATATATTTATTCAAAAATACATATTTTTTATTTTAACAAATGTTAAATATGTTAAATATTTTAACAGAATATCTGTAATGAATGTTAAATGTTACATGTGCATGTAAAACATATATATAGTTTTATTTTGCGTTTAATAATAACATGTGTTTTTTATATTAAATATAATTTATTATTTCGTTCAATTAAATTCCGTTTTCAAAATTATTTGGAAAATAATATTGTAACTAATTCTTTATTAAATTTTGTATTTAATTTAGTTTTATGATTATTATTTATGTCCGGTTAAATTTTTATTCCAAAGAGGAAATATCCAATAATTTAGACTTTTAGATGTGGCAACCATATATGTATATGTAGGTACATAGTCCGACTCACAAAAATTTATAATCGTTGCTTTACTTTAATGTAAATATTTAATTCCGTTTTTAACACCGATAAATCCTGTCGTATGCGATTAAAGCTCGGCAAAAGCGATGCGTATTCCGAGTTTATTAACTTGAATGAAAATAATTATGAATCGTACGCTAACATTTTAATCAATGTTTATCGATAAATTTCAATTATTATCGAATTTGAAATACATATTTTTTACTCTCATCTCTCTTTTCTCTTTCTGTAATGTCGAAGAGTTGTTTAAATTAAATAATCACGGAAGAGCTGAATGATAAAATGAACCGCGGAGACGAAAATATTGCGCGTCGTTGATTTACATCGCGTCAATGGCAGTAAATAATATTCTCCGCCGTTCGACGAGTAACAGCGGCCGCACGTTAAAAGTCAATATACATTCCGGATTTCGTCCCGCGAAAATATAACACTACGACCGAGGTGCGACGGAACGTATTTCACTCGTGGTATTTGCCAGCGGACTGATTTTACGGTAGCGGACTAGAATAGTTCTCCTTAGATTCTTGCACCACGCATGAAAGTGACGACAATGTAAAGAATTCTTCGAACGGCATAGATGAGGACGAGAACAAAGATACCTTTCCCGAAGGACGAGTTTATTTTGGGAGACATGTAGTGCACGTCTCCCAAATCGAGATTCGCCATTCCATCATGTATTTTTGGTTCGTCCTTAAATGGTACTCTGATTGCTTTTAATAGAGAGGAGGACAGCTGAGGATGGCCTTAATTTATTCATTAATTTTTAATCGCGATGTTCAATTGGCATATTTATTTTTTATGTTTTTATTCCTATTTTCGTTAATAATTTTCATCCGACCCGGTTTCTGTCTCACCCATTTACATATAAATTGTAAATCTAAATCTCGCTGTCCATGATATAAAAAAGAATTATGTTGACAGTTACATGATCGTTTGTGAAATTGAGATTTAAGTCATGGCAGCATAAAAGCGCCACGCGATGACTTGTGTTAATTTGTCTCAGCAAGCGGTGTCAAAGACTTTTGGCGATTTTTATTTGATAGGTTTGCGTACAATCGCAACTGCGAAAGAAAGAAAATTTTCCATATCTTTGTTTAAAAGTTTTGCTTTTTGAAAATTTTGAATAGCTTTGCAAATCTCATTTCGATTAAATAAATTTCAATTTTAAAACGTTACAAACAACGAAAATAAAAAGTAGAGAAAACTATTTTTCCAATTATTATTTAATATTATTCTTGAAAAAGAATAATGCAGAAGGGAAATATTTTTCGAAATTGTTTCATGTATTGTAAAAGTTTTCATCACTTTATGGCTATTTCGCAAAAGAAAGACCAATTTTTTAGGAATATTGTGTGTGGCAATCCTTTTTTTTATTAAATATAATAACAACTATTATTCGTTTTTAATCTCGAATCGATCTAAAAAAAAAATACCTATTGTAAAATATTGTTTCACTTTAGATTTGTCCATACAGCTTTCAACTCCACTTCACATTTGACATGCTTTTTTCTGCAGATCCTGATATGTCACCGTTTTCATAACTGTGTTTTGTGTCCGCACAAAAGAGTGACTCATGCGGAAAAGTATCTTTGAGACAGAGATAAGATTGCTCCTTTCTCTCTCTCTCTCTCTCTCTCTCTCTCTCTCTCAACGACTACAAAGAGATTCTATTACCGGGCGCATCGAGGTAACTCATGACGCGAACGTCTCATACTTGGATTAATAAATCTCGGGAGACTAATCGATCGCCCTGTGTCGCAATTTCCTGCAGGACTCCGGCCGACGTCAGCCCCAATTTGCCAAAATCGGGGCGACGTGTCGCGCAATCGGCAGACCAATCGCTCGTTCGCTAATGGATTTATGATTTCAGTCATTCGCGCGAAAATGCGTTTTGCTCGCTTCACCGTGCGCGCACACACACATTCACGAAGCTATCTCTTGCATATCTGCACTTGTGTAATGCGCTAAATATGTCGGAAAATTTATTTCCGGAATGAAATGTAAATACATATCGTCGCTAATGTATATTCTACGCTCGGCAACGATCGGCATCGCTACATTTAAATAATTCATCAAGTCAAAACGAAACTAAAAGCTTTGCCATTTAAATTGCATAATCCTTTTTGAATCCATTATGCCAATTACAGTTATATCTTACATATGCTAATTTACGATCCTGAATATTATCGAAAACGCTTTTGCCGTCAACAGATCGTATTTATACTTGGTTTGTTCGAACCTTAAAAACTAATCGACCAAACATCCTCGATAAATTAATAGATAAGTCGACGGAATACGACTGCGGTTGCAAAATTGCAATGACTCCGCGCTTTCGAAAGAAGAGTGTTTGGAGAACAGTTTTCCGTTTGCGGATCAACAGGAGATGCCGGAAATGATAGGTAACATGGTTTTGTTGGCACCAGCCGTAACTTCCTGTCGAGGCCAGGCTTGAGAAAACGAGCCAATATCTTGTGCCGACAGCTCGGACGGACCTGCGGGGCTGGACCAATTGCCTCGACGTCGGAAGTCGAAAACTTTCTCGTGCGAATCGCGCCTCTGAAAAGTTCCGATAACGTGTCCGCGGCTGTACGAAAGAGACCGGTGATCAGTATTTAATCCACGAGATAAAATTGCCGTCGAAAAATCTTTGATTGACGTTCCGCCAATGTAAAGAGAGTGTCTGAACGTTTTAAAATTAAAATTAAATGGAGAGAGAGAGAGAGAGAGAGAGAGAGAGAGAGGTGACTTTGACCTTTGAAAGTTAAAATTAAAACAGAGATAATTCCGAACTTCTTTGCGGGGCTGAGGAATTTTGCAACATTCCGAGGAATTTATGCGTGCATCCAAGATATCAAAGACACACACTACAAAGAGCGACACGTTTGTTGATGCTGTATTCTTAGCGAACCACATCTCGCGGTAGACAGAGGATGAGCTGCGGGGAAAGTTATGCAAACGATACTGAAGCGTGGTATCGCATACACACGCATGCACATATAATTCGCGTCGCTCGGTCGATTCGCGCGGAATTATGCAATTTGCACACGGGACGTATGGAAATACGCGTTTCCCGTGCGCAGTCACGAAATTGCAGACTCGTGTATTCCATTCTTCATCGTCCTTCGATGATTCAGCTGTCACTGTAGGGTCAGACGTCGTTTCGGATCGGTTGCGTCCCGCTTATACCGAATTACCGATGAAGCATAAATACAAAATGCAATCTCGCGGATTCATGCAAAACAGTACGATATGACTGCGCGTCCGCTCGCCTGTCATCTTTTGAAATGTAACAGCCAGCTATTGACACCCATTTCTGCTATCAGCTATTTAAATTAATATTGCAATGCGATTTTTTGCAATATGATTGGTCCATGTTAGAATGCTTTGACCCTAATCTTTGACCCTAAGTCTCGTTGCTGCCGGGAATGAAGTCCTTCTTTCGTTGCTCGCACTTATCTTGCTTGAATTAAATATACATAACGTAAACAAGGCTCGATTGGCTTCCTGCGAACCGGTCGTATGACGCAAATATCGATGAGATAAATAGATCGTGCGATTGCGCAAGGCTCGAACAGGCAAAAAAAAAACTTTCCATCGATTATCTATCACTACGTGCAGCTACTCGGAAACATGAAGAGTCTCCTTGGATTGATTGCAGCTTGAAATATAAGAACAAACTATATTCATAGTTTGTTCTTATTTTCAAGACCGTCTTGAATAATGTCTTAAGATGCTAATGCGGCCTTCTGATTGAGTTGTAACATCTTGATACTGTACTTAAGACAATCTTATAGGCTTTCTGTAATAAGCCATTATATACCTAAACTTTAAGTCTTAAGCCGTAACAAATTGACCGATCCTATTCTTCTCACATTCGATTGTGATCGTTCAATTTCTTTCGGCTTAAGACTTGAAACTTAGGTAATGGCTTATTGTAGAAAGCCCATTGAATATAAGAATCGACTATGAATGCCGGCCCTAAAGCTTTATGTGATTTATATCCACGATGCTAGAAATTGGTCTGAGATCTTTAAGATCGAAAATTAACAAATCACATTTGAACAATTCGATGACATAACCAAAACGATTGGTCAATTTTTCTTCATCCGAGATTTCGGACCGATTTCTAGCATCGTGGACACAAGAAGCTTAATGATCACCTTGTGATACCACAGACCGTAACACGATACCTTTGTGAAACCGAGTTGTAACGTCCGGTCTGGCCTGTGTCATGCGTAGCGTAAACGCGAATGCCTCGGTCGACGGGTTTATTCAAAACGACGGCGTTCTCTCTTTCCTTCTTCCCTTCCTCTCTATTCATGTCCCGTGGTCTTCTATGAAACGGTAATTACGACCGCTGAAAGGCGTATCGATTTCGTCTCGCAGGAAGACCGCAAAGCGCCCGCGGAATCGCTCGCGATATCTTAGCTCTAGTTTTCAACCGGAAATGATACCGAGGAAATTGCAACCGACGCCATTCATGTTCGAGACCCAGACAGAACGTGATGAGCAACGTGCGAATTACATTTTCACTCGAAAACGACACGCAATGGAGTTCGATTATAGGAACATTCATTAACTCGACTTCTAATTATCCGATCGTTCTATTACTTTCCTATTTATACATGAAATAGAGTGTATTATGCACGATTCGCATTCACTTTTCCTCCGTGATAAGAAACGGCTTTCATGTTAAGAACACATAAAAAAGAGATTTAACGAGCTATGAAAAGTTGCGAGTTAAACGATGGAAAGATGTAGCGATTCCGCGGAAATTTAAAGTATTTTTATAATACGTATAATAGACACTAGTTTTATACAAGCGTTTGAAAATAATTTTTTCCTTTAATATATTTGATTTTTTTATGATTATCTAAATCACGACTTTTCACAGTTTATTATTAACTTTTTTTTATGTTCTTAAGGTGAAACATACTTCTATCAATAGTTGTCAAATATTTTATCAAATTTTATCAATTATTCTACTAAATGCACTGTTAAATTTATAATGTCAAATTGTACGATCTAACTTTCAATTATTTTTAATCATTTTTGTAGGTCGCCACTGCTTCTATTCAATATGTCGTTAATATTTGACATAAAACAATTTAAATCAAGAAAATATATTAAATTTGATTGATAAATTTAGTTTATTATTTACTGCATACGTTAATACAAACGATGTTTACTTTGAAACTAACCATAGAATTAATTTACATTTTGACATACGTAAAAGTTAAAAATAACAAAATGTTATTTAACTCTTAAGGGATTGGGTTACCATTACTCCTTCCATCACATTTAATAGTCTACTCTACGAAGTAACGTGTTGTTGCATGATATTTTTCCGATGAAAACACGTTTATTAAAAATAGTAAAACGTACACGAGATATCGTAGAGCATCGCGAGATTACTTTCCGTACATTTCATATGAGAAATAATATTGATGGTAATGCTTTTCTGAAACGTCAAGCGGATCACGTTCTCGAATGGCCGCGACAAAACCAAAAAGGAACAGTGATGACGTCAGCAGTGGCAGGAATGCGATAGCCATTTATACTTACTGCCTACCTACCACGGTATATACGGGAGATATGGGAGGTCCTTATGGTAAAGGCAAGCTCGTATCCAGACGAAGCAAGTAGTTGATGGGAGGTAGGGGAGGGGAATGCGATTTTTTCCTCATACTTCCAATCGACCTTTAAGGGGCAATGTAATTTGTAGCGTGCGGTCGGTTGCACGCTGATGGGACTGCAATAAGGGGTCGCCTCTCGTTATTAATGTACGTAATTATGCCTGAAAACGAGCGTGTCATAGATTACGGACGATCGCGCGCATAACGTTATGCATGGGCTCGAGTTCCTTTCACAGCGAATAAAAAGAGGCGTCGTATCGTGCTGCGCGTGTCGTGTTAATAACGCCGTGCGTAATGTCGCAACGACGCAAGAAATAAACATATAACTTGTTCGACTAATTGATTCAATACGGCCTTCGATCGACTTATAGCGCACTCGCGTCGCTAGAAAATCTCGCCGCAAGAAATCGCGACGGCTGCGTTTCTTGCGAGCGGCGAGCCTTCATATACACGGGGGTCGTCGACACGTGCGCGAAGAGAGAAACGGAAAGATAGAGAGAAAGAGAGAGAGTGAGAGAGGGGGAGGGAGAGAGAGAGAGAGGAAAACATCGTGGCAGAGAACTGTAGTCAATTGGCTAGCCCGAGAACCCCGTAGGACGACGTTAGTTGATTATGGCCTTCGCGTAGGTCGTGTTCCTTTTCGCGTGGTGCATCGTACCGCTCGCTGGTGAACACCCCCGCCCGCAAGAATAATGACAGCGCACGTGACGGCGCTTCACGATCATTATTCTCCGCAACACCGATGAACGTTCGCGTAGGGGTACCTAATCGATTTTCATACAGATACTTTGCCAGCCGACATTGCGGATATTCAATCGTGACCGGATGTTTTCCTCATATCGAGGATATTCGCGATTTGAATAAGGTTCTTAGTATATCCTAACACTTAATAAATTACAGGATCATAATTATTTGCATGATTTATGCACAGAAAAAAGTGGTATCGGTAACTATAAATTTGTAGTGAAATAACGCCCCAACTATGTACATATTATTAAATTCTAATAAGAATACTAGATTAAGTGAACTAAGAAAATGTAGTGACATTAATCATATAATCAATTACGAATAGTTAATATTACACTATATTTTCTCTCTTAGTTCACTTAATTTACTTATTGTTTTTATAAAAGCTTTATAAGACATAGTTACAAATTAGTGTATGCATTTCTTATTTTTGTCTTCCAAGTTCAAAATCAACCTTTTATTGTAAGCTGAGTGGTTTTCTTCTTGGAAGAAACTGAACTCCGCTACGTTCCTCTGGTGACAATGCCACGTACTGCTCGTCTTGTGCGACTTTAGAGAAAAGATTTTTAATGTATTCCTTAAATAAAAATAAAAATTAAGTAAAGGGCATACAAGAGTCAATAATCGGTAAAACTTAAAAGTAAAATAAAGACATATAATATAATTACTCGACATAAATTCTTACAATATCTCGGTGGTATAATGTCTCGATTGTCTAATAATTACATGTTTCGTCTTCTTGATCGAGCCATCCTTAGATTCACAAAATATGTAGTCGTAAAACGCAGCAAACGAGTGAATACAAAAACCATGATATGAATATTTAAGTTAGCAATCTCCGATGGATTGTACGTCGATAGACAGAAATTGTTCCCAAACAGTTGGTAGACTGAATGTTGAAATTTCAATCAAACTATGAAATAATATGAAAAAGTATTCCTTAAAGTTATCTCAACAACGATTAATTAGTTACATGATATAGAGTGCTTTATTAAAAAAAAGTTCTTGTCTAAACTAGAAAAATGTAATTGTTATATCTATTTGCATCAAGTCCAATTAACTACTCTCTCAATGTAGTTGAGTCACTATTTCACCACCAATTAATAGTATATACAATTTGTTACCGTGACTATATTTTTATAACATTCAACACTACTTCAGTTTCTATTACTTTGTAAAACTAGTTACAGGTACTTCAATCGCAAAAGTTGTCAAATTTATAGTTGCCAGAACTATTTCGTTTTCTCTCGCAATCAGTGAGAGAGGTTGTATGCGTGCAATTCGAAAAAATAAAACTAATAATAAGCAATTCAGTCATGCGACGAGTTGCTAGACATCCGTCCAGACAGGGTCAGCTACGCTTTCTTTTCTCAATATCCGTTCTCGCAAAATATTCCAATTTCGATGAATAACTCAGTTCGCTCAATCGAGTTTCGACAGACGGAACTCAGGGAGGATGGGGGCGGGACCGTCCGGCCGACCTCGACGTGGCAAAGAGAGCGCTTTTCCAGCGCGACGGACGGGACACGGCCGACAATATTTCGATTTTCATTTAGACACGACGCGCTGCGACACTTCGGGCGAAACAGGAGTTTTAATTAAAGCCACAATCCCCGCGGATCCCCTCCGATATTCAAATCAGTAATCCGCATCTCGCGTCGCGCCGCGCCGCGCCGCGCAGCCTCCGTCGCCGGTGCAGGCGGCGGCAGATGGTCGGACTTCGTCATACACCGAGAAAAAGGTGTCTACGTTCTGCGACGACGTTACAGACGGCCACAAAACGTAGCCGCGTAGACCACAACTGTAGTCGCACTTTCCTGCGGAAAGTTTCGCGGCGTTAATCGCTAAAGGATTATCGGAACGTCGGGCAAGAACCAGACGGGAGTCATCTCGTACGATCGGGATCTGAGAAACTTTGATTCGACGTCTTTAATTCGATCTGATCCTATTATTCCGAGATTTACGGCATGTAATACTTCTATGATATTACGTGATGATGACTCTTATGATAATAATTCATAATTTTGCTAATAAGACCAACAACAATAAACACATGCGGCATTGTGTACGTTATCGGTCGAAACGTTACTTCTATCGGGCAAGAATGATTAGCCAAATCATATCCTGAAAAGTATTTGACGGCTGTATCATCGTAATTAAATCGCTCAGTTGCTTCGGCGGGAGATAGCTCATAAATCATCCCGGTAACGTCTGCGATCGACGGCATTTGTGTTGGACAGGTAGGACTCAGGCTTATGGCAGTAAAATGGATAACATCACGAAGGGTTATAAATGATAGAATGTATTATATTTTGTTCAAACTATCTTTCTAATACATCTCATAAAATAAATAGGAGTAATTTCATAAATTGTCTCTTAGTTTTTTCAATGATTCAAAGAAAAATTGAGTAACGCAGTCTTATACAAAAAAAAATGTATTGTCTTTATTTTCTAAAAGAATATAAAAGTTTGCACTTTATTTAAATATATACAGATAATATTGTAATCATATAAAATTATTTACAAGCAATACAATTGTTGAAGAAAGATGTAAAATATTTCAAATATAAGTTATGTAATGATAGAGAATTTTATAATTACGTTACTTTTATTACTCACGCAACATTTTTTATAGTTTTTGTAATATTTAATGTTTCCCTCGAGTGTCGAAAGACAAAAATTAAACTCGCCGAATGAATGGTTCATTGACAAGAATACTTGCGCCACGTAGCACCAAGGACGTGTTAAACTGCGAACTACGAACGCTCCCTTAAAGCTGAGAACAGGTACTTGAGAACAATCACGTTTTCAATCGTGCAAGCTGGTCTAACTTCTCTGCGCGCAAACTTCATCCCTCAACGTAACTTCATCACCGGGCTGGTACCACCTTGTTGGAGTAAATGAGCGAAAGAAGCGGTGAAACGGGAGGGACAAAGAAGAGAAATCGTGAGCATGCGGCGAGAGAGAGAGAGAGAGGGAGGGAGGGAGAGAGAGAGAGAGAGAGAGAGAGAGAGAGATACCGATCGGTCGCACGAGTTTGCCGAGGCGAATGCCAAACGATCGAGCGAGAATTTATCGGTAGAAGTTAATCGCGTCGCGCGGAAGGGAGAAGAAAGGAACACGGGAATGGAGGATTTCGAGGACATCGTTTTCACCTCTTTCATTGGTATCAGTCGTGGGTGAGAGAGTTACCCACGTCTTCTTTGCTCGCCGCTCACATGTCGTCCACATGTTCAACTTCTTCCTGACCGCCGCCGGTCGGTTCTTCCTTCCTGAACGACACGAACTTAATTTCGCCGGAACGATCCTCCGGTGATCCTTATCGAGCCGGGCGATTCAGCTGACATTCTCGTCGAAGGCGGCGATATCCTCTTAAAATGTCTGCTACGGCAATCCAGTTATCTTTTTCGCTACCGAGGAAACGAGCGCCATTAGTTCACGAAAAGTGGATTTTCCGCTAACTTTACGAGTAAATTATGCAAAATATATATACTTGCAACGAAATAGAAATAGAGACAAATAATCCTTTGTTTATATAATATAGTTAAGTAATAAGGCTCAATAAATTATAAATTACTAAACATTAGAGGGCTACGAGCCAAAAATTAAAATATAACATTAGTTATATAATAGTAATAAGAATATAAATATATATTTAACGTAAGTTTAGCATATAATAAATCGCAAGAAATAAAAACAGAATAATAAATGAAAAATATAAAAATATATATCATACGTTTCAACTTCGATCGGGTCATTCTCAATATTTTAATACAAGAGTTCGTTGAGTCAAAGAATACAAAGAATTTGATCGCATGTTAATATATCCGGATCACACTGTGGTATTCCATAAAAATGAATATTCATCAGATCTTGAGAAAATCAAATCGAAAGTTCCACACATATTGTTTCTTCATATTGATGGTCCCATTTACAAATTATAATCAAATTTTTGAAACTATTACAAGCAATAACGATCGGAATTAAATTAGTTGTTAACACGTCAATGCCTTCAGTCGTTAATAACTTTGTTTATAACTTTTTAAATTTTTGTTGTACTTAAACAATGTTTCTAAAATTTATAATATCCAGCTGTTATCTTCCAGCTCGTCGGAAAATTATCATACTTATTTAATAAACGAATAATTGACTTGAATTTTTTGATATTTTGGCGAGATTAAAATTCGATAAACGATCACGACGGTCAATAATTTACGTTCATACTCAGCCGTTTAGCATGCGCGGTCGCATTGCCGTCACTTTCCATAATTAAATGACACATCCGTTCAATTACCGGTTAATTCCATTACTTGCGCGACTAATTCGTTATTGCCTTTCGATTTCCGCTCACGCATCGCCCACGTGCGCTCGATTTCTCGTATCTTCTCTTCCTTTCGCCCCACCGGAGTACCAAATACGTCGACCGAGCTTCGTTGCATTGCTCCGACGACGATAGATTGCCTGCTAGGACGTTCGCCCTCAATAAATTTAATAATCCCAGCTTTCATCGGCGATTTTTATCTGCGCTGAAGAATCGATCTGTTTTGTCTTCTTACAAAAGAGCAGCCCTTGACAAATGGTCGCCGTAATGCACTGCCGACACTTTCAGTTATTCGTGCGACTTTATTTAACAAACGACTGAATGCTGCGAACTAATACATCATTTTTCTTGTTATTTCATGCTCAGTCCGTTTTCCCTGCTCGAACCAACCCCCGAAGATCGCATTTCTCTCTCTCCCCGTCACTCTTTTTTTCTTCACATCGAAAGCAAATAGTATTTTTACTTCAGTGGTATTCCTTTTTACTTTCGTGGTGAAGAAAGAGGTGTGTACCATCTGAAGCTTTAAAAGCGCATCGCTCCTTTTTTGCGCTTCTCTTATTTCGTCTAGAAAAATAAAGAGAATAGAAGCAACGTCTCTCAAAATAGTGAGCTGCGAATGAGATTTAAGAGGGACAAAGTGAGCCTCACGGTATTTCCGACAAGTGCACAACTGTATCGCGACTTTTTCGTCGTATCGTCCGATCGACCGATCGACCGTCGTCGTCTACCGATGTCCCCGTTTAGTTTTAAGTTATTTTTAAGCAGCGACAATTTCGAGACGGGACATCCGTCGAGGAATAAGACAAGAAGAGGAACAGTCTCGCCTCGGTTTCCGCCTCGGCCAGATAAGAGAGATTCTCGGAAGGACGTTACTCGGGATCATCGTTCGACCCGCTTAAATGCGTCGCAAATATCAGCAAGAAATTCACCGACGTTCGTTCTGCTTGCTGGTGGAACTAATCGACCGACAAAACGCGTAACGGGGTCGAACCTAGCAAACTTGCCACTGGTATTCATCGGTTCTTCCTAGCGTTCTTTCTCCCGTGAAGGTTTTTTTCTTGAGAATACCATGAGAAAAAGGCGAGACTTACGTTTCTTATTTCTCGAGAAATGTTATTCTGAGAAAACGATAAAATCTGTTTATCGGCGAGTTTCTTGTAAATATACATTATTTTTTGCACGAAATTTTCAAAATATTTGTTTTTCTGTCGCTATTTTCGTTACAACGATTATATAGAGGAGAAGAAAAATATATTCCACTGAAAAAGTTACTGCGTCATCGAATTTAAAACCGTGTACATAAAATACGTGCAAATAAAGAAATATATAATTTCTGAATATTGCACTGAAAAAATATATTAAATTAAAAAAAATCATTTATTTTAACAGTGCCAACTAAATATATATGCTAAATATATAAAGATATATTTATTTTATACAAAACCTTTGATTCAACCATTATTCCTTTTTATCGAGTAAATATTTATTTACTGTAAGTAAATGTTTAGTTGGCACTATTCGGATAAATATTAATTAAAATTTAAAATATTGTTTTCTCAGTGTATGAACTCTTTTTCTCAATTACAAGTAAGTCAATTAGACAATAAAAATAATCGGCATATGATTAGAAGTGCGCAGAAAAACTATTGAGAAAATACTGAATTTTAATCAATCATACTATTAAATCTGTCGAAACGCGGAAGAAAATATACAGAAAGATATTCTATTCAGAATAAATCCGTTCCAAATATAAAGGTTTTCAAGAGGTTTGCTCGGGGGAGATCCTCCCGGAGAACTTCGGCGAATCCGAACGTCAGATTATAACGAGATTGTCATGAATGCGTAACCGGGAAGCTTGGAGGTGCGCGTCCCGCAGCTTTATGCAGAATATAATTCCTCTGATAAATAATTCCCGCGGTCGCAATACCTCGGATACCCCCGTCGTCTTCAACGACTGCGCAGACGGCCACCTCCGTCGAAGCCGGGATACTTTAGAGAAGTCGCTTCCTAAGCCGGATTTGGGCCTAATGGTGTGTGCAATTATTCCACTCCGAAGGGAGCCAGCCGATTAGACACGACCGTCCCATCCCATTCCCGTCCCGTCCTGATGCGGCACGACGCGGCGCCGGTTTCTCATCCGGTCCGACGTTTCGTTAATGGCGAGCAAACTGCACCGCCAAAGTTGCGTATCCGCTAAATGCGAAGGCGGAGAAGCGCGCTCGTAATATCTTTCCGCGTGACGGACATGCGGCTCGTAAAAGCGAACCGCGAAACAGATCTGGGTCGGGAGATTCTCCCTTCGTTCCTTTCGCTTGCGGGACCACCGAGGTGGATATCGATGCGTCTGGATTTCTTGAGTGATCCGCTATGAGCTAATGAAGATCACATATTTATTTATACAACCTAGATATGTGCACATGGTATATGTCATTTAATATTGAATCATATTTCGCTGTGTTGAATTCGTTTGCATTTAATTTTATTGCATACGGGAAATGTGAATTAGTTCTTGTTTGAATATGAAAATAAATTGCAAGCTTATTTAGATTTCATCTAATTGTCGTAAATTTGAGTTTGTTTTCTTCCAATATTTTCATAAAAATACACTGAAAAAAAATCAGTAAAAACTTCGTACTGTCTACTACTATGAAAAAAATATTAGAAATCCGAAATATTTATTTTTTATATTAAAAAATAAACTTTTTGAAACTCTTGCATTTTTGCCGTATATCCCATAGGCGTAGGATATATGGCTACTCATAGGGGGAGGGAGGTATGTACGATTCATGAAAAATTTACAAATAATACATACAAATAAGACGTATAATGATACAATAACTTATAAAATATGTTTATAAAGTTTTATTAAGGAATAAGAATGGTAAATATGTATATGAAGTAAACAATCTTCCTCTACATATATTACAAATGTTATGACATAAGGTACATATTTCATATAATGCGTTTATTGCATTTAGTGCACTGAATTCAATCTGCGTACTTTGTATGCTTTGGGCATAAATCCCGCTCGCTAAAAATGCCGTATATCCCAAACAGGTGGAATATACAAGACAACAAACTAAACAAAGAATACGAAAGCAAAGCACTTGTATTTTGCTACACAACATGCTTTACTATTCCACTACACGTATGTATCACGAAATAACCACTAATGCCCAATTTCTTCACCTCTAGATAACTTTATCCAAGAGATATTTGCCAGAATACAATGGAGATATCTCCTGGATAAGATTATCCGCAACTTATCTGGAAGTGAAAAAATTGGGCATAAGTCTTTTACACGCCCTACATTAATCATTTTACGTAGATTATAATTTATGATTGAATGAGGCGTTACTTATTACAGTGACAAATCGATTCAACTCACAATAATTTTATTAATATTAACAGTAAGAAGCTGAAATCATAAAATTGATTTTATGTCTCCCCCCCCCCCCACCCACTCCTATTTTTTCTGACTTCTGCGGCGTAAATCCCAACGCGGCGTATTTGTTGGAGTTACCCTATTTACAGAAGTAAACATTTACTTACAATAAATAAATATCTAGTCAATGCAAAAATCATATAGTTAAATCAAATTAATGGTTTCTGCATCAAATAAATGTATGTTTATATTTAGTAAATATTTAGAATTACTCACAAACAAACATTTATTAAAATTCAGTATTTTTTTTAACGTATTTTATACCTTATATATCGTTTGTGAGACGTAAACCGAAAGCATTTTATATTTCAGCTGATATTGATTTGTAATTTGCAGCTGCTCTTATTCGATTTCGTTTGATATTTGCGATTTAAATTCTTAGCGGTTCGCTGACTTCCAAATGTTTTCGTAGCGACCGTATGGTGCGGTGATGGAATGCGTCTCGATTGAGATGCAAAACGAAAGGATAGGAAGATCGATACACGGTTCCATCGCAGTATCATTTATTGAAAGTCACTTGAGCTAATGCGTTTCTTTTATGTATTTCTTACAGAGCAATTTGAATGTGTTTCGAATTGTATTAATGCTAATCAATACTTGCAGCACGTTGCATCGAGAATTACCACACCCTCTCACTCGACTTTACCGGATGGCATGCCTGCAATTTCGACGAGAGAGCTATTACTAAATACTTTCGAAAAACTTTTCCCATCTCCGTGTTTACCTCAGGTCTGCTTAACAATCCTCTTTTCATCGCGAACATCCATTGTGGTTGTTTGTTCGAGTCGAGAACGCCTCTTGCGTTTGATTAACATCCATCTGTCAAATGAAAATGTTGTCTTGCCAGACACTTAAACGAATCTTCATGCAATCTCACGGAGCACTTTCGGAACCGCAAACGGCAAGTCGCTATTTCGACTTCCGCCTCTCTGTCATCGTTCCATGGTGGATGATTTGCAGCTGCAGCAACACGCTCAACAAAAAGCGAGGAAAGCAACGGGGAGCCACGGAGCGACTCGATTCCGTCCTTGGTTTTATCGCTCGTAAAGCTGGGTCCGCGACGCGAAGCGGCGCGGATCGTATAAACCCCGCTCCAACACCCTTCTCGTTCTCGTGCTCGTAACTCTTCCCGATCTTCCTTAGACGCCCACATGCACTACCATTGACGATCAAGTACGGAAGCACAACGGAGCGGAAGTCGAAACGGGCAAGTGCTCGTTAATACGCGGCTACGATAAAGCGGCGCCCTTGCATCAAGTATTCCTGCTGGTTCGACCAAGCGAACAATTCAAGGCTGTTTTGAAGCGAAAGCGGCTCTTGCAACAGCATGCTACAGCAACGCGTTATTCACCGAATATAATCGTGCAAGTAAATTAATATCTTTACACTCCCGCTGATCGAACGATCATCGCAAGATGGAAAGAATGCAGGTGAACCGCGCAATTTATACTATAAGACAGAAAATAATTGTTTGCGGTTCTAAGAAGAGATATTCTTATGGAGATAATTTGAAATTTTAGATTGTTAGAATGTAAAGAGGATAGAAATGTTTCCTTTATTTAAAAAAAAACAACGATTTCATAACAAATATTCTCTAAATTCCTTGGAGTGGAGTCTCACTCTAAGGAGTGAAAATTAAGCCAGTCTTTAAAAAGAGTTAAATCTTAAAAGTTTCAGAGAGTACATGGATTCATAAAGATTCACAGATAAATATGTGCTAAGAACGTGAGCAGATATTCTTCATTACGTCGCCTCTACTAATTACCAGTCTAATTCAGGAGAAATGGTCTAACATGACGCTGACCGCAAATCCGCAGAAGCGACGTGGCTCAATCGACTGAATGTCGAAGGAGGGGTCCTTTGATGAGGACCATGCGCGCCGGCGGGACCATTCAACTCGGACACCCACCCTTTGACCCGCCATTTACACCGGCGGATAGTGTCGATGTAAATGGCCATTAGACTACCATGCCAACCCACAAAACCGACATATGTGCGCGCGCGTCGGCTTCCAGCGCGATTGGCTGGAAGCCGATTTTCCTTGACGATCATCCCTGACAAGATCGTCGCCGTCGAGTCTGGAATGTCGACGATAAATCCATAATGCCCAGTCATGCTAATCGATCACAAGTCTGAACGCCACTGTGTCCTGACAGGCATTCTGACGTTCAGGTACGTTTTTCGGAAAACTGATGGAAAACCTTTCTCAACTGGTAGATAAAGGATCCGTCGCGTCGCCAGTATCGCAGAAATTTATTAGGATTTACACGAGTCTTCAGGAATGACGTCAGATTTATTGGGCCATTGTTCACTGGTATCCGCGCGATTTCCCGATTCCTCTGTGCAGTTTCAAAAACTTTTTTGATCAAAACAGTTTCCGATTCTTTTACTTTCTCGTATTTTCTTTCCACTTTCAACGAGGTATCTTAAACAAAAGAACAAAAGGTCTATAATATTTAATATATGACGTTATATGTATATTGTGTTAAGATTTAATATAATATTAATATTATTTCTAAAGAATTATAGAATCCTCTGATCTTTCACTCTATGAAATATTTCTTTATTTCGTATATGTACCGTATTTAGTCATATCGCAAAGATAGAATTTAATAAATGAACCCCCATATACTAAAAACCGATAGTCGAGCTGCTTGATAAGTAATTCAATGAATGCCAGCAATGAAATTTGTACCGTATCCTTAATTCCTGTAATAGAATCTAAACAAGACCGAAATAATTATCCCTCTGGTCGAAAGCGGAAACTCGAGAAACTATCGTATAACATATGATTAGAAATTTGGAATATTCAGTTGCCAACAAAACTGAAAATTAAGGAAATCAGGGAATAGTAATTTACATTACTATATTAAATTGATCTCTCAATAAAATATTTAACGATTTCCAAATCAGGACGAAAATATAAAAATTCTAAAATATTGAACTTCAGGGAAAATCATGAAATTTTATCTGGAAATTAGGGAAAAGTTAAGGAATTTTAGGATGAGGAATTTGTGATAATCACATGATATTCTCGTGATATGCACCAGCATGCATTAAGTCTAATGTCCACGATGCTAGAACTCGGTCCGAGTTCTCGGATCGAGAAATGTACAGCCAATCAGCTTATAGTTTTTACGGAAAACCGGTAAATTGATTGGCTACACATTTCTCGATCCGAGAACTCGGACCGATTTCTAGCATCGTGGACATTGGACTTTAGAGCACAGTATTAGCGTGGTACACTCGATAAACTAAAAAAAAAAGAAACAAAGAATATTGCTATCTGTCTACGTCATTGGATTCTTATAAAAAAAAATCACGTTGCTTTCAAGAAGGATAAACGCTATAGACAGACAATTCCGCGGAAAGAAGGTCGTTTAGGACAATAATTCCGCGGCTGTGATTGAATTATACGCGAACAAACTACCGCTGCCGTTTCGTGTCATCCGTTTCGGTTGATCGTTCAATCTTCTCTCTCCCTCTCGCTTGCTCCTTCCCTTTCAACCCCCTACCGACCCTCTTTCGTTCGCCATAAACCTCCGTCGCGCCCGCCACTACTCTGACCGCCCTCGTACACTACTGTTCCGTATTTGCGGCCCTTCATTTGCAGATAACCACTCGTGGAACCACGGAACAATCAGCCGTGCCCTAGAGTGCATCCTTCTATCTGTTTCCTTCCTTCCGTCCGTCCTTCCTTCCTTCCGTCTTTCCTTGCTTCGTTCGTGCTGCCTTTTCTCATGCTTTTCCTTCCGTCCTTTCGCTCTGCTTCTGTCAGTCGACACGTGGGACAAGATTAAAGGGAAACATAGAGGAAAGTATAGCCGGTATTACCGGTTAGTGGGCATCGAATCGTTGTTCTTGCATTATTACGCGAGTCACGGAAGAGATCGTTACGGTAAAATAATGGTAAAATTAAAAGGGGATAAAATATCACAATGAAAAATACAAAAATATAAGAAGAAAATTACAAGTCTAGACAGAGAATAACAGGGATGTGCCTTACTAAACACGTGGCCAAGTTCAGGGTTAAACAGAAACTGTCTGTGTTGCGTGTCATTACCAGACACGCAGGGATAACGAAGGGTGTATTGTGATAAGACTTAGGGTCTGTTTCGTGTTCAAACTTTTTATGTAACAACTACTTATTCACTCTATTTTATATAAAAAAATAAAACAAAGTATTCTCTAAAAAAGCGTGTATAATAAATAATTTGGAAGAATCAATTTAACATCTTGTATTTTTATGACATGAAAAACACGTAAAAATATTATATAATCTAAGACACATCACTTTTAAAGTAAAGCTAACAAATTAACAAAGAATAAATTTATATAATTATATAATGTATATATATATATTATATATTCTACTTAAACTTTTTTAAATAGACTCCTTAAATCATTAGATTCTTAATTATATTTGTAAGTTGTCTTGTCATACTTTTCACGAATTAGTGTTAGGAAAATCTCACGAATTACACCAAAGATTATCTATCGCGAACGATGCACTCGATGGCCATGAATCTCAGGTCGTAAAAGCGCGGTCGTAAATTCGCGATCCCGCGCTCCAGCATTACACGTGTAGAGCTGTATGCCGGTTGCCCCGAACGATTTTGCATCTTCGATAAGAGAAAGGGAAGCCGTTGTTCTCGAAGATCGATGTTCCGGGCGCGCGCCCCGAGACGAGAGAATGACACCGCATAAATTCTCACCCTCGTCCCGTATAACGCGGGATGACGTTTCGGGATTCCCCGCTCCCGCAAACCAGCTGCACTCGAATCGAGACCACGATGAGCTATGTCTTTCATTTCCTTTCCCTCGGAGTCCCGAGTTGGCTCCTCTCTATCCGCTAAATGGACAGCAGAAGTTCGATAGCGCCGCAAAGTCTATTTTCGATATCATGCTCCATACTTCATAATTAAGCGAATCGATAGATTCGATAGAAGATCTATGAAATTAATAATCTATGAAGATAATGATATTTAATGACCTTTATTGCAGTTCTTAAAAGAAAATCGAATCGAAATGGAAATTATAATTCTGAACTTCGTAATTGGGAGTGATTTTCGTTAACTCGATTAGTGTCTCGCGAAAGTGAAATTATTACAAAAATAAATTGTAATCTCGATTCTTAAATAATACATGAAATTTAAATAACGTAATTTCAACTTTTTTAATTTTCTATAAAGGGGAAAATTTGTAAGTTTTATTCTTTCGAAGTAATTATGTACGCAAAAACTTTTTTATGGACTGATTTACATCACGGTGACGCACGTCGCAAAAAAGTGGACATGACTGTAGTTCGCGTTGACATACTGTAACAATATTTTTGGTAGGCATTATAATATTGACGATCCATCCCTTTAGAAAGTGGCTCGAGCATATACCGCACGTAGCAATACAAAAGATGGCTCGATTCCCTGTTTTTCGGACGTCAACGCTCTACGGGACAACCGCCGGTCGTGGGAGGGGAGATTGTTACTCCTGTAACTCCCGGTGTTTGTTTTCCTTCTGGTCCCTCCTGTTTTTCCTCCATTAGCGACTTTACCACCCCCGTTATATGCCTTCCTTACAGCTCCCCCTCACTTGAGCCGTCTTCGTCGTTTTCCTCGGTTACCCCACGTCAACAAACACCTGACAACTTCCCGTGACTATCGTCAGAACGACTTCTCGAGTTGCTCGTAGACAACATACCACCCCTTACGGCTTCCCCCTCGATTTGTTCGCGTATAAAATCCGCATATCGAGTGTAGAATTGCCTCCTATCTTCTTTCACGGTATATCAAGCAGTCTCTTTCTACCGATGGCAATTTATACTTTCAAAGATGAGAAGATAACATATGTTCTGTAATAGTTCCCGGGAAGCTAAGATGCTAAGCACTATCTCATTATTTTTTTATTACCTAAAATGCCTTTCTTTCTCTCTTTATCAATACATTCATATAATAAAAAATTTAATTTTTACTTTGTTATTAAATTTCCAAACATTAATTTCTGAAACTTAAAAGTAATATAGTACAGATTATTGAAGCTTTTCAACAAAAGACACAATGTAACACAATAATCATTTCATATTTGTTTAATATTGACTAACAATAAGAATGTAATGATTCACTTATGTTATATTGAGTATTTTTTTCTTGTATCTCTTTCCATTTGCATCTCTTGTTGGAAGGTGGATACTTTATATAAATTAAAATTGTTTTTTATAGCATATTTAAGTACATATAATAAAACGATATCATTTGTGTTATATTTATACGTCATATTTATACGTCGTATTTTAAAGAGATAAAAAAAAGGTCAATTTTATTTACAATATTTTTAAATCGAGATTCACACGTAGCAGGACGGTCTATTATTGTAAACGACACGTTCCCGGGATTTTTTAATCCACGTCGTTTTTACATGGACGATAAAAATATACGCGTGTCAGTCGATTTGTCGTTTGATCGAGTGGATAAACATACCGGATAGTTTTACAAATTCCACGAGACTTTTATTTTTAAAATATCCCACGCGCTATCTTTCTCTCTTCACGCATCTACGTCTTCCAAAGTTGTGCGTGTCATCTTTCCTCTACGTTTGCGATACACATCGAAACCAGGAAGATCAGCGAAAGATAGACTTCCTGCCTCATCTTCTGCAACGCTTCTGATTATGCAATGGCATTCCTCGAACCAGTTATACCAAGGACGCATACCATTTAGGAACGTCGCTTCAGATATCATTATAGATCGTATCTAAAAGAATGCGAGCTTTATAAATAAAAGAGGCGACAATCAGAATCATCTTGAAATACCAATAGTCAAGTATAAACGGCCACAAATACCGGATAAATTTTTTTGTGTAAAATCAACTCTTAATCATTGCTTGAGACTAAACTATTTTATGCCAAATTAGTTAAGCATTTTAAAAGAGTATACATATATAGTATATAAATTCACACACTCAATTATCTTAGCACTTAAGATCCATTGACCGTTAAAGGCTTTATTCTATACTTGTTGTGTAATCACATTTGATATTAAACTTTAGGCTATTTGTGCCTGCGTTAAAAGGTCGTCAAATATATATGCGTTAATTTTTAAATGCGTGAAGAGAGGATTTAGAGAGAATTTCACAACTCGTCTTCATCAAGCATGAATAATACAATTTAACATCTATTTATACCGTATTGTCTGTAATCTCATGAACGAGATTGTTTTCGTTGCAAATGTTTACTCCAGTAGTTTGATGTGGGAGGAGTTTCTTACGGAAGCAGTTCTCTTACAAACGTAATTGGCGAACACGTAATTGCCAGCGATAAACGTTAACAGCACGTTTATCTCTTTTAAAATACGCGAAGGCTGCAATTCGAACGTTCATTGCAACAGGCGATTCGAAGGCTCGATTACACGCGTCGCGTTCCGGCTAGCGTTTTCTGATACTTCTCGTATCTCCACCCACTTCTCGTAGCGGCTTGTTGCGATTCCGCGATTCTTCGTGTCTCACGGAAGTTGAAGCTGCTGCGATCGCGAAATAGGCCTCGGCACGCCCTCTTCTTGTATTCCCGGTTGTCGCCGATTGATTCGCAGCGGTGCGACAGAGAAGGAACGAGAAGGAGAACGGAATATGTGTGCCTGAGGCCGCTTCTCGCCGAGCAAGAAAGTTCGCTGTTCGTGCCGCACGCGATAAGTGGTAACGACACGTGATACCCTCCGATAATCACCGTCATTCCGTGATGCTGCGATACAGAGCGATACGATCGAACGTTACAGCTTCGATTCGGCCACGTCGCTTCAGACATTGCAATGAAGACGATTCAAAGAAATTCTTTTACTCTTCTTTTTATGGCCATGTTCGTATATTATTGCCAGTTGACTGACTATACTGAAAATTTATATATAATAGTTCCCGTTATATGGACTTTTATTATTTTTAATTAATTACTGACAATTAAATCACAAAATCGTATACTTATTTACTTAATTTTTCTCTTAAAATTATAAACTGATTCTTCGAACTGAGAAAACATTATATTTATAGAACTAACTATTTTGTATTCTTTCAGAAAATCTTTTTATAACTTTTACCTGCAATTCTTTTTTCTTTTCTGTAATTAATTTCTTATGAATATTCATTAAGTATACTCCGTATAATTTTTTGTAATTATTTTTGTTCTTTAAAATTTAAGCTTCTCTTGCTCTTATTGACTACGCCCATATATGCACACAACAGTGCGTATGTAAAAATGCTGTAAAATTAATAATGCTAGGATTATAAAAATGGCACTACAATAAGCTATTACTTACGACTTATGAATGGCAAATTAATTGAACGAATGACAATGCACGATATTAACATACAATGCAATGAAACGTCCTTAGATTCTTTATTATCGGAGAATCAATGACTGTGGCTATTATTATCTTGCTAAATGTTACACAGTTTTTTAGACTGTGTTCCAAATTTATTGCCAGCACACAACACTGAAAATCTACTGTATACGTTACGTGCACCATAGATGTTTGGTACTAGCAATCAATTTTGGAACACATCCTTAGTGATCCATTTGTGCGGTTATGAAGCACGTCCTACACGGAATCTATCTACCGAACGTTGTATATCTATATTTAAGAATATCAGGAATTCCAGCTGGTGGCCCTTTTCTTATGGGAATTCTTGGTACCTCCTTCCCGCTTCTGGGATTATTACCGCGGCTTATTGGTAACGGGATAATATTCACGAGCGAATAAGTAGCGAAAGCTAAGAAGCAAGGGGATAAGGACGAAGAGAGTATTGGTGCAATCTATGCGAGTATTTCACAGTAAATCCTCTATCGTCATCTTCCTTCCCGCCGACATAATCGCCATCTAATTCCCGATGTGCGATATTGATTATCCCGGAAACCAAACGGGGGAGAGTCGTGCTTTGTGTTTCGCACGATGAGCGTTCGCACCTCGGTTTGCACCTTCGACGCGAGAATTGCATTCTCGCAGCGGACATAACCGATCCGGCCAAGTGCCACTGAGAGAAAGGATTTTGTTAATTTAGCAAGTATCTTTAACCGGTGATCTAACCGGTAAATATATGACAACAAATTATGTTGTTGTAATTACTGCTAGTCTGCTATACCAACTAATTATTAGTAACAGAAACAAACTATATAGAATCTAACCTATCTTTTGGATAGACTTTAGCTAGTTTTCATAGAATTCGTAGATGATCGTGGAGTCTTAAGTAGGAAACCGACCAAGCACAGTCAAATATAGGGAGAATACTTGACTATAGAATTAATCAATTTCTTACGATTTGAGACCCTGCAACCGTCTACGACTTTATACATATATGAGCCTTTTATTTGCTAGCGATACTATTGATTATTTGTTACATTGACGAATTAATTTGCAATCGTAACAAATCGATGGTTTTTTTAACAAATATCACATTTGCTTTCCCTTGATTTGTTCCTATAACAAAATCATTTCTCTCAGTGTGTGTTCGTAGGTATTATACATGAGAGGCAATATTTCGTAATTGTCACGTTCGTTGATTATCGTTAATTAAGGTCGCGTTCTCAGAAAACAAAATCATTTCTCTCAGTGTGTGTTCGTAGGTATTATACACGAGAGGCAATATTTCGTAATTGTCACGTTCGTTGATTATCGTTAATTAAGGTCGCGTTCTCAGATCCTTGTTCTCTTACCATCCTAATCGGTCTAATACATTACCGTTTCGCACTATCTCATGCGTTTAAGTATCAGAGACGATGTTAATCAACGACGAAAGTGTCCCTAATTTTCGATTGCCTCTGGAAACTGGATCAATCGTAAATATGTGATATTTTTCACGATAAAACCTTAATTACGCAAATAATCGCGTATATGGCAGTGTAAATATTAACGTAATGAATAAATTACAAATAACTACGTATTTCTAGTTAATTAGGAATTGCGAGAATAACGTTTAATTGCTACGGAATTTCTGTAGAAGGACGTTGCTCTCAATTAATTGTTGCATTAAATTGCATGCAGTATATAAAATTTACATCGCAAAGTAATTAATATGTCGTAATGCGACCCAGATATAGATCAGATACGTTTATTGAGAATTCGCATAGATTTGCATAAATTACTCATTGGGTAATTCCCATAAGCCGTTGCAATTTATAGTCTATTAGACCGTATCGTTTCTCGACCTGTGTTAGAATGAGATGTGCCGGTACATTGCGGAGGCTGTGACAAATAGATAGATCGATACGTAGAAGGAAAGATCGATCGATCGATCTTCAGATTCAGTAGAACGCGTAAACAGGTCGAGAACAATGGGGGGGGGGAGGAGGGACAAAGGATAGATGGATGTCTCAATTGACGATGAATGAAGGGTGAAGGAACCGTCGAGTTGAACATTTTCGCGTCTCGACGAGAAGTTTCCGCACGCTTGAGAGCCCTCGAAACTTTTCAATAAAGTGTAAACTTACTTTCCATACGTCTCGAATGACAAAGTTCGTTCTGCTGCTATCGTTTTTCGAAGGAATTTACGGGTGCTCGAAAGACGTTCCCGAGGGCGTTGTCGATAATCATTTTTGATGCGCTCTGGAGAAGTTTCTGGCGTAATCCTGCTTCGCTTGTGACAGGATTCGCGTGAACGTAGAAATCGCGGGCGTAATGCAAATTACTCGAGCGCGCTGTATGCTTGTACGCAGATAAGTTTCGAAATATTTTTAGATTTATCTAAAGATTCCTGAAAAGTGTACACTGAAAAAATATACTAAATTTTAATAAATCATTTGTTTGAATAGTATAATTAATTAAATACTTATTTAAAAAAATATAAAGATATATTTATTTAATACAAGAACCATTTGACTTTATTATTTCTTTTTATTGAGTAAATACTGAAAGTATTTAGTTGGCACCGTTTAAAATAAATATTAAAATTTAGAATATTTTTTCTCAGTACACAATAAGAAATTTTCAAATTTGTAGAACAATAGGCTCGTATCAGTGCAACGCAATAATCAATGTCAAGGCTTAATGAAATAACGAGCAATTAAATTAATTATTAAATAACTTTAATTGCTCGTTATTTTATTAAGCCTTGACATTGATTATTTTCAAATTTGTTTAAAAGCCCGAAATCGTAACCATTTGTATTACGTTACGATATAAATTTTACGTACCTACAATATTTTATATGGCTACAATTTAACGCAACAACGAAGGAAGACGTTCTTCTACAGAAATTATGTGGCAATTAAATGCTACCTTGTCAGCGTAAACTATCTGTATAAATAATTCGTACTTTAACAAACATTCTCCCTAATAAAATGCGCGCTTAGTGCTCAAAACCGCGAGACTGTTTCCTAATGTGAAGAACGTGGGCGTAATAAATAATATCTTTGTGTCCATCTTGTTTCCACATAACGAGCTCTCCTCGTTATACGTTATTCTCTACGAGACGGTGCTCTCCGCCGAGTCTCGCACTCTAACGGCCGACACTGCCGCTAATTGCCGTCCGTATAATTACCATATCGGAGAAATAAATACAGAGCTCTTACCTTCTGCGGCCAACGAGACAGCACGCCGACATTACATCCGCGCCGTTTAAAGTCTCGGTAAGATAGCGCGGGGGAGTGGTAAAATATGAGCTTCGAACACATGAGCCAGGCGGCGAAGATTCTAACAAAGTCATCTATTCGTCATCAAACTGTCTTGTTTATGTATTAATAAATGTTTCGATTCCTCACACGCCTTTAATGTCATCTTCTGCAGCGATTTGTCTACCAAACTGTTTGAGAAGCAAAAAAAAAAATAAGATCAAAGCGTTATAAACTCTAGCATTTAGAACAAAGAAAAGAAGAAATTCACATTGTATACGTTAGATTTATGACAGCGTGCCCGAGATTTATGTGGCTACGCTATTAAAGTCGTATATGTCTTTGAGTTACTATTTCTTGGATATCGTGAAACTTGAGCGTCATTTTAAAATAAATCTTGAATACGTGGCCGCAATGCGCGACGTTTGCGATATATAATAATCTGCAAGAGGAAATGTTATTATATTTCGGCTGTCGTCTGCTTCCGTATTACGAGGAGGAAGTAATATCCAAAGGAAAAAAAGCTCATAACGTGATCCTCGTGTGGAGTCCACAATAGCTGTTACGGAGGATCAAAAGATTAACAATGGCCACCTGACGTCTATTTAATAACAGACTTCGTTATCTCGGCTTTGCAACCTCTATGCATGCATCTCCGAACTCTTTCGCCAGTCAAGCACGAGACACCATTACGCAATGCACGTCTCTGAAAGTACATTTTCCGTTTAAATGAGGCTTCTCTCTTCGTGGAGAGATTCGTTATATTGCAAAAATACAACATATATCTTCACGTTCGAGATCGATCTTCGTGCCGCAAAAGTGATGAAAAAAAAAAGCGTAGAATCGTCTCTTTATCACGAGGAATGACATGCATTGTTGTTTGCATAATTGTGTCTATAATAGGGTTGCCACAAAACTGGAAATTAGGAAAAAATCTAGGAATTTTGTACAATTTTCTGGAAAATTAAAATTCTTGGCTTTTTAAAAAAATTTAACATGCGTACATTACTCCAACGCAATTTTGGAATATTATCAACTTAACAATTAAATGGGAACGATGTCGGTAACGTTAATAGTGATTTACATTGCTATGTTAAATTGCTCTCTCAATATAATATTCAACGATTTCCAAACCAGGATAAAATTACAAAAAAATTTCAAAATATTATTAAAAGCATTAGAGAAAATCATGAAATTTTGTCTGGGAATCAGAGAAAATTTATGGAATTTTAGAATGAGAGAAATTTGCGACAACCCTGGTGTGTTCGCGATAAGAGATTCGCCCATGCTCGATTTAACGACGAAACATTGCCACGCGCACTCACGCGTGTCGCAAACGGCAGGTGTCCGCTGATTTTTCCGACTGCAACAATATTTAACGTCCGATTCCGTGCCGGAGCTGGAATGTCTTTCTGGCTCGAATCTCCACCAGGAAGCGGAGTCAGGGTGGAGAATTATCGTGGCGCCGTCGTGCCGACGTCGAAGCGAGACGTCGCGGTCGCTCGCGCGCGAATGTTTTACCGTCTCCTTTCCGTCTCTCTGATTCTCTGAGCTGCTCTCTTATCTTGCGCTTGAGATAGACGAGGAAGAAGATGAGAGAGACCCGGGAGAAACGCGACGCACGCCGGCAGTGGTGACGCCTAATTAGTGACGCCGGAAATGAGGCGTAGGCACCACGAAATTAGTATCTTGAGATATCCACTCGCGCCCATCTATCCGCCATTTCTCTCTCATTCTCAGCGGAATGCTTTCGCTAAATCTCTCGTGCATCCCGGACATCTCCACCGCGTCGGAACGCGTCCTGGAGGAGAACGTCGAGTGAAGCAAACTTCCGAGATAGTTGCCTGACAGGTGCTTTGTGTAACTTAATCAAGGGAAGAATCCACGAGAGAACTATCGTCGCACGCTGCTTTCATCTTACGACCGCATCTCGGTAGATTTTTCTCAATAAAAACTTAAATGGATACTACTTCTTTTCGCTATTTACCTTTCAATATTAAACAACTTCGAAATTACGTCTCGAGTTAAGCTTCTGTGGAATTAATTGCTCCAAGATTATTTTTTAGTTGAGTAAAGATCAATTTGAACTTATCGTAGAATTTATAGACTGAGAATAATATACTCGAGAGAGATATATGTGAATTTTTAATATATAATATATGTACTTTCTGGGAAAAAAATATATAGTACTGCGCGCTATAATTATAGTGATTATAATTATAAATTACACGCATTCGGACCTCCATTAATATTTACAACGTTATTTGAGATTATTATGATATCTTTTTCATGTAATTACAAACTCTATTATTTAACGTTGCGCCGGTAACATGCACATTTGATAAATGTAAATAAATATAAAACCTAATAATATGTAACGTTGATTATTAACGTTGATTAGTGCACGCAGGTACTTCATTATTTGTGAACTACGGAATTATCTGACGTGCAAAAACGCGACTGAGAGTTCCCAAAAATTGTTTAAATTTTTACTTTCACGCTCATTGCGATAACATCCCCTTTCCCTTTTCTTTCTCTCTTCTCCCCTCTATACATATTTTAATGAATGTATGTACGGATTAACTTCAGTAAAAATTTATATAATGGGTTGATTCAGAGAGCGGATATACAAAGAGAATATTTAAATGAAAATGTCTGTCTGCACCAACTCATGTCACTTAGTTAGAAAGCTTTTACTGATGTTAGTGTATTTTTATTCTCTACATGAATCGCGCAAATTATATAAAATTACCTACATTAAAAGAATTACGCTAACAAGAGGGTACATTATAAAATGAGTTCACTACAGAAAAATCCGGAAGAGAATGGAAATATTGCGGGATATATATTTTCTAAATTTTTGTTAATATATTGCATTCAAGATATATGATACATATTTATTCGTTTTTCAATACATATACATGTATATTTTTAATAAAAATTTCTTAATTACAATTTTAGGAAATTATGAACAATTTTATTATGAACGTAATGTTTGCTTTATATTGATAAGTAATTGTTTTTATCATATATTGCAGTATGATTGTGATTTTGAGATGAATAAAAAAATTTACTTACATTTGTGAATCAGTTTTTTATTTATCAAGTCTAACAGAAGTAATTTATGATTATTGTAATATTCTAAATCTTTTCTTCTTGTATTAACTTTTTCGCTACTGCAGTTCGCAACTTTTTATTGCGCTAATCGACATTTGCGTTAGGGTACGATTTATGGATAACTACCCCTCACGTATCAAGCCCCAGCTTCATCTCCCTGAATGTCACTATGGCGATATTAAACTAGCCGGACAATGACGAAGCTTTACAATTTAGTACGTTACGAATAAACGTGTCGAGTTCTCACGCAGTTTCGTTTTAATAAGCAGAAGATCGATCAATGACAACGATAATCTATAATAAATATTTCTATTGTGTTATTATATTGCCGTATCTGCTACTTCCTTACGATAAAAATAGTTATTCCCGAGGCTATAATTACTTCTTTGTCATGACCAGAAGAAAAAGAAACGCGTTCTTGAATGGCTTTTTCGTTCTCCATTCATTCGCTATAGTCGAGAGGAAACGTGGAATAGAAAAAGAGCGGATACCCATGGCCGTCTCGATATTTTATTTCCTTGCATTTCTCACAATGCCGCGTATTCTCTTCGCAATCGCCATGCTCTTCACTGACTGAGCCCTTGCTTTTTGTTGCTTTCAGGGATTTGCGACCAGTGAGCCTGGAAAAAGGTCAAGAGACCCTTAGGCTCAGGGTCTATGCCTGCTACGCCTGGGGTGGGCCCTTCCTTGTCGCCGGTTTGGCTGCGCTTCTGGATCATCTACCGCCTCAACCACAGTACACATTTCTGAGGCCTCGCTTCGGCGAGAAGCAGTGTTGGTTCTACGGTAAGTTCTTACCTCGTCCGTTAAACCCCTCGTCATTTCTGCGTGAACTATCTTATGGACGCGTGAACTTGCCCCATCCACCCGTTACCCTTCTAGTTTGCCTCGCCATATTATCAGATCCCGTCAGATTTGCATCTTCTGAAATAATAAGGAATTACTAAGGGCAGCCCGTCTAACTTAATAAAAAGATATCAAGACGAATTCTAAAGTGTAGATTATTAACTTGATATTTAAATAGCAAATGGTTCTTAGATTCAGTACAGATTTTAGTGAAACTATGGTGACAAGAAAGCTTTTAGTCAGGTCAATGTAAAGCGAGTAGATTTATTTCTAACAAAGGATATTAGTTTTCCCTGTCAAGGGGCTCACATTTCGCGACTGGAATTTCGTCGTTAGCAACGCGATATGAAACAGACGGTCGATACGTACCATATAAACTAGCGCACATCTCAATTAAATAGAGCTATGTGTTTGTTACACGGCTAGCGTAATGATGCAATTGGGGACGAATTACTTGTCGGGCGATATATATGTATAGTTCGAGCTAGATCATTGCTCTAATTAAACTTGGCGTATAATCCAGACTCCCTTTCGACGATACCGTGTCCGCAATAATGCATTATTATAGACACCGAAATGCGCTATTCTTGCAATTCAAAACGATCGATCGATCTAACGGGAATTATTTACAACCACGTCTGCAGTAATTAATAACTGTGATGCATTCGTTTCCCTTCAGACTAGCTCCACGCCATGGGGAAGCCTTTACTATCCTCGTTACCAATAAATGATTCAACCACTCGCAAGCCGAATAATCGATCATTTGCTTGGCGATTAATATCAACGCATAGAATGTGCCTCATCCTTGTGAATTAATTAATTTCCTTGCTGCAATTAAAACCGATATTAATCACCCAGGAGGATATACGAGATCGCTTATCAACCGATTTATTAAGATCCGCTATCTTTAATATTATTACGGAGATTAATATTATCTATTTGCTTATTTTATTTTATTCGTTTCAGTTTATCTTCTCGGATATAACATGCACCGATCGAGTTATTCGTTTAATGTATTTTAATGATGAAACATATGCAGAGTTAAAAATTGACAAATTTTTCGTCTTTCTGAAAATTTAAATATAAGTATATCTCATCTTTTTTTTCTTACAATTTTATAAATTTTCTAAAAAACAAAACATGGGTGCTTGAAACTAAAGTCATTTTAGTAATAAGATATCGATTTGACAGACAATAATGGAGCTTATTATCGAAAGTAATACGTTGCGAGCAGACCGTTATCCGACAATCCCTTGTGATCCGATTATTCTGCCAATTAATAGAACTGGTCATCCGCGCTCTGACAGTGCCGATTAAATTGGTTTTGTTAATCGATCGGTCGTGTCGAATTAATTGCTAATGAAGTACTATCATTCGACACCAACGCGACCAATGTCAGAAAATAAAATGATGTCGCGAATGTAATCGTTGTTACGCACGCATATAAATCAGTGATTATCTCGAAAGATTTCATTTTTTTCTTATTGAATTCTAGTTGTTTTAAAATCTTTATTTTTTTTTATTCCCGATTAGTCTCCGCGGATAAATAACTATTGAAAGTATCGGAAAATTGGTATTTCCGTTTTTTGCAGTGAACAAACTATGGTAGGTTCAGATTGACGGAGAAATCCACGGCTCAAAAAAGTTATTATGAATACATGCGTATTTGAGCTTTTATATACGAAATACATGTGTAAAGAGTACATGAAAACGGTAGGTACTTCCATTTATATAAATATATGCATTAATATATCATTAGTGTAGTTGAGTGACTGCCACTCGACTCGCGCAAGAGGATTACACGCTCCCTGAAATATTACGTACAAACCGTGTGCATCCTCATACGATTTCTCCCTCTGAATGAGTATATAATTATCCATGCGTACAAATAATCGATTACAATAAGGAACAGAAACGGCGGCCGTTGTGTCGGCTTCTGCGTGGCGCATTAACAAGCGCGGATACTTTCGTAAGCGGATTACGCGTCGGCCGAAATATTGTATTTAAGTATAACGTAAAGGGGGACCGAAGATCGATACCTCGCCCCGAAGCGCCTTTAATACCCCGGATCCCCAATAATAACCGACAGACGCGGTCTGCCTGCGGATCTCCCTGTGAATCTCTCGCAGGTCGAACAGAGATAATAAGGTTCAACATCGTAACAGCGACGAGGGGGGGGGGGCATCTCTATTCGTTGCGTCAGACTACGGGTTGTTGTGCCCGGCCATTTAACGACCCGTTTCCCTGCGTAATTCACATCCCACAATCCCATCGCGTAACGCTTCGAGACCTAAAGTTCACCTATAGACGCGCGCTGCAAACACGCCGCTCGCCGGCGTATTAATTACGTCAGGCCGCGATCCACGCCGTTCGCATCACGCTGATTAACGCTCACTTTTTACATTGCCGAATCCGCAGATCCACCCCTGTCGCGGCCAGAGATTGCAATTACAAACAACCAATCCACCTCGTCGCCGCATTCCTCGACCACGACCGCCCGCGTGCGGGTGGGAGGATTGATTTTGTCCCATTGGAAAAAAAGGATATCAAAGAGCCGACGGAGATAATAATTACCGGCGCCTCCCGATTGTACGCGCGCGATGCACTGGTATTTCGACGATTTGGTAAACTCTGCGAAATTGCTTATAAAATTGCAATGAAACTGCAATAAAACGTCGTAAGAATATATCAATTAAGAGAAATAAGTCTATTTTCTCTGTTAAAACAGATCTTAAAATTAGTGCTTAATCAAATATATATATATATATTCCAAAATTTATTTTATATACATATATCCAATTCTGCAAATAGTGCGCCGAAATCTTTTTCGGTCTTAAAATGCAATCATGAATAAAATGCAGTCATGAGTAAAATAGTAATATCATATATTAAGTTAACAAGCTAATAAGGATAATATTAGATTACTTGTCAATTTTATATATGATATTACAACTCTATTTCTGTTCATAATTGCGTTTCAAAACCGTAAAAGATTTCAGCGCGCAGTTTATAGAATTGTGTATATATATATATATAATATAAATTCACTCTGAAATATTAAGATCCGCTTTGATGGAAAATTAGATTTATTTTTCTTAATTGATTTATTCTTATTGGTACGAATTGTAATTGTGAGATTATATACTCGTAATCTTTCGAAAAATCCGGAAAATAAATCGCGTTGACACTTCTAAATCTATAAATTAGAATCATTATCTACGTATCATTTATCACATTTTTTTGTTTTCAAAATTTTGATTAAAAAATTTCAGAAAACGAGGACGAATGTTTGTACGAACCAACAGTAATTCACCAATATTGACAACGTGATCTCTTTCTTCTCTTTTCCAAATATTCGATTTTACCTAATTCAAAAAAGTTCACCATGTCTCAAAATGATGAGAGAAAAAGAGAAGAGGGTATCTCACGTTCATAAGCTTCAAACTTCTTTCACCGTGCGATCTCACTTTTTTTTACCAAGGATATCTGAGCGCGCACAAAAGCTACACCTGGAGGGTTAAAACTATTCTATCCGCTCCAAATCGGAATAATAGTACCTCGTGAGAGACTACATCGGAGCCATCACGAGTTGTTTTCCCTGACACAATGCTCCTGCAGGAGACGAAGGGTGCCGCTTGCGCCACAACCAGGCAGCGAACCTTTTCCCCCTCACCCACGCTATAACGGCACTCTATAACGGCACAGGCTGAAACGATAGGGTAGAGAGATAAACCTGGCGCCAGCTAGTCCAACCCCGTCGTCGTGCGAAACGGCCGAAACCCTCGTTCCCCCTACCTCGGAGCCCGATTATACGGCCCGTACTAATAGGAATGCGTGTATGCACGTTTAAATGGGCCCTGAGACTGTCCCCTATTTTGCGTTTATATCCCTTGTTTCTTGTGACTTATATTTAACGTCGTCGAAACGAATGATAATAACACCTTTAGGCATCCTCGATGACATTAAAAAAAGGTGCATAAAGAGTCGTTTTGAATTAATTCCTTTGTTTTTTAAAGGTAACTTCTACACGGTCAATAATACTGATCAGTAATATTGAATCAGTAATACTGACAGTATGCATCAATAAGTATTTTTAGTATTTTTAGTACAACCTTACCGAATCAGTATTGACAATATTTCACTTTAGTTTTACGTATATTATCTATTACACTATAATATATTGTGACATGGATCCTAATATAAAGCGGTACTGATGCTCGAGAATCAAAATCAAAGTCACTGTCAGTATTCTATATCAATTCATCAATATTAATCATACACGATCAGTAACATTGTTAGTATTTGTTAATACTGACATCACCTTTACGAAAATATCTAAACATACACGAAGAAAATTTTATATTAAGTTTTAATATAATTTTAAATTACACTTTACTATGTCTTGTGTATTTTCGTATGGACCCTCATAACATGATTCCGACTTAACTTTTACTATGGTGATATTATTTTTATCACATAAATAAAGTAATTATTTTGTGAAGCCATATTTTAATATGAAAACATTTAATTTTTATTATGATAAACAAAATTTGCTATAGGTATATATTTTTTTTTACTTATCTTTATAATACTAACTTTCATTCAACAAGATTTGATTTTGTAATAAAAATTTTTTACTATAAAAAAGTGTAAAAATTACGTTATATTATTGTTTTTAAAAAAATAACTATAGCATTTAAACTTATAATTTACATGAAGACCGCAGCTACTAACACATTATAGTAATTTTAAATATAAAATTTTCTCCGTGTAGTCTGTGTGTGTAAGCGAATAGCAATTAGCGATAAAAACTAAGGAATTACAAGGAATTTATAATTGATGAAATGAATCTTAGATATTATCTCTTGAGTAGTACATATCATAAAATAATTTTAATTGTCATATGTAGCAGTTTTTGCTATAAAAATCCGTTTCCGAATTAATGAAATATTCAGATATAGTTAGAAAAGGGTCAAGATTTACCACATAATTTAATTCAACGCAATAATATTTCTATCTTTGCGGATGGTAATTTAAGTGGATTAAAGGGGTGAAGTGCGAGTAGCGTAAAATCTGATAAAAGGAGTCTTATGCTTGGGCGTTATGTATTACTGATTTATAGAATCACTTTTGTGAAATTAGAGTAAATAACGGAATAGGTGTATTCATTATCGTTATTACTATTATCAGTTTGATATAACTGTCACCCGAGAATTCAGGGTTATTCTGATAACCCGGTCGCAGCCAAAGCAAAATTACCATGTGAAATTCATGGAACTCTCCTCGCTTTTCGCGCACGTACATGAATATATATGAGAAAGTACGTATCGACGACTCTAAAAGCGTTCCTATAAAAAAGAATTTATTTTTCACAGTGTTTTTAGAATAACAAATAAATTAAATTCTATTTTTTATAAATATTTTGTAGCTTTATATATATGATTTATTTTTGAAAAAATGTATATTGTAATCAACAATTCGTAAATTAAAACATTATTTAGAATGCGTGCCATACAAGTCACATTTTTGCGCTTATATTCATAGGATCGATTAAACGGACGTTTCGTTATGCTTCTTAACGTGATTACTGAATGGGAGGAACGAGAAAGCGGAAGAGGGATGATCGTACATAGTGGCGATTAGAATAATCGGAATGGTAATGAAATGCAGAGGGAATTATCGGATGCTGAAGAGCCGCGAAAGCACCCCATATAAACCCCGTTTTCAAATCCTTCTTTATTTATCACGCAATTTCGTTTATTACTCGAGCTTAAGAGGACGCAATGAATTGGAAATTTAGATACACAGTATATATTTTATTGTAATATTTTATTGTATTAAGTCGTTTACTGCGTCTTTCAAATTATTATATGTTATACATTCCAAAAAACATACCCGATGAAAACATCACCGATGTGTGACATCTTTCGTTCGTAAATTAAATAGAAGCAATCAGACTCCGTTTTGATCCGAGAAACTAGCCGTGATTAATAGCCCGTCGTGCTTAAATCGGAGCTACAGCGCAAAAGCGGAAAACGTTGAGATGAAAAAAAAAAAAAACCAGACGAGACGATAAAAATGAGTGTAAAGTTGCGCGGCGCCGCTTCTGACGATTGATTTAACGCCTAACACTTTCGGCGACGAACTAATCGGATTTGATCGTGGTGGAGGTGCCTCTCGTAAAGTATCGAACGGCACGCGTGGACATAATTCATTTATGTTTGTTACGGGTTGCCATGGGAGTGAGATATAACTCGTGCGAAACAGCTATTGTTGGCGACCTGCCAGACCCAGCAAATATAGACGGGGCGATCTCTCGCGGCCGCAAGATTCGAAAGCCGGTCCCGCCGCGGTTTATCCCCTTTTTTGCTCGTAAAGCCTTTATCTCCTCTTTTATGGTGCATCCTCGCGTATTCTTATGCCGCCCGGCAGTCTTCAGCAAGATGCACAAACTGAAGATACAGCCTGGGCTTGTTTTTACGCGTCAATCGCCCGATCGAGACGAGCGAATGTAGTCCGACATTGGAATAAATCTTTCATTGGCTTTTAAGGTTTCGAAAGAAAAAAGCTAGGTTTTCTTCAATACGTATTATCATTTGAATCGATCTTGCCACTATATATTCTGAAGAGAAATTCAACGTAATTATTACGAGTAACAATTATAATTCCTATTAGACCAACGAGAATAAGTCAGTTAAGAGGAATAAACCTATTTTCGGTTAAAGCGGATCTTAGTGCTTAAATATTTCAAAGCAAAGTTATATAATATGTACATATCCAATTCTGCAAACTGTAATCTTTTTCGGTCTTAAAATACAAAGATGAATAAAACTAGAGTAGTAACGTCATATTAAATTAATAAGCAATTTCATAATTTTCAACGCTAATAAAAATGCCAGGATTCAAATTTTGGTTAAGGCAATATTTTTCATAATAAATTAAATTATTTACAGTTCTTAAGAGATGCTTAGATTAACATCAAATTATTAATATCTTTCTAAGATGCTTATTAGCATAAAAGAATTATTAATTTAACATATGATATTTATTATACTACTCTAATTCTGTTCACAATTGCGTTTGAAGGCCGAAAAAGATTTCAGAATTGGATATATATGTATATAAATTTACTCTAAAATATTTAAGCACTAAGATCCGCTTTGATAAAAAATAGGTTTTTATTTCTCTTAATTTCATTACCAGTATTAATTCTTTTTCAGTCTTTACATTTCCTTTCCAGAATCTTACGAGTTTACATTTCTGCTGCATTGATATTCTAATCTTTCGTGAAATGTGCTACGCGCACGTCATGTTTCTCTTACAGAGGAGCCAACTCTTGACTTCTTGATGCGTTCTCCATTTCAATATAATTCTTTCTCAGTATTCATCGTAGTTCGCGCGATGTCCAGCATGTCTGATGAAAAAACTTTTTCGCTGTCTGGTGTGAAACAGCGCGTAACAAGACGTCGTCCGATCCCGTTGCGGGACCAGTTTCGATAAAGTTAAGGAATTTGGCGTGGCGTCGCGACTATACGTACGTTGCATTTTGAGACGCTGCCTTGATGAGCAGCCGGATGAGAAAGAGACTGAGAAGAAGAAGCCTGAAATACAAGTTCACTTCTCCGCATTCGTTTAATATTCCGTGCCTTCCCGGCGGACATCGGGATGCAAGTTAGCTCGGTTATCTGAACAGGACCCGCTACACGATGTTCCGAAAGTTTCGTGACGAGCTGCTAAAGTTTGACGTTGAGCTCTCGTGGAAAGCACCCGTTCTCCGACCACCAGGAGGTAAAAAACTGCGATTATTCCAGCTGACGGCGGAAGCTCCGAGAATTGCGTAACAATTAGCGAAGGGTTGATTATCCGCAACAACCGAGGCAGATCTGGTCGATTAGAGAGGTTTAAATCTAATTTAAAGAACTTGAAGTTTAATAGCCGATATCATGTGCTAAAAATAAATTACTTTTCCACAAGTTTGTATTATTATTATTAAAATTATAGATTTAGATTTATAGACAGCATTATTGTTGATGCCTCATCTTTTGAGATGCATCTTTTTATACTTTTATTCTTCTTTTATTGCTTGAAGTTTAATAAAGTTATTATTATTATATTCTATTCGAATTCTGTATTTAATCGAAATTTACAAAGTACTTTTGATAAATTAACCCTTACCGTACTAATATGGGTAACTAGTGACCGAGCGATTCCTATTCGTGCAAGTTTCTTTGAGTCTTTCGGCAATTATAAATTATATACTACATTTTATTATTTTCCAAAATAAAGAGTCAATATTTATTCTAGAATTTTTAGAGATTTTTAAAATTATTTTGAAGTGGTGAAAAAACGAAGAGATTTAGAGTGACCCTTGATGGTATGGATGAGCCACCAAATTGTAGATGGTATGATAAGGTTAATATAATAATAAGAAATAAACCTTTTAATCCCATAATAAAATAATAAAACGTAATTGAATTGAGAGCAAAGTGTACATTGCAAACATCAATGGAATGTCAGGATATTTCAATACATTCTGGCTCTACGCGATATGCCTGTTGGCTTGCAAAACGATCAGTGCTCGTCGATAAAAAGTTACGGAGCTTGATTAACGGTTATTCTGAACAATGTAAATGTGTATTCGATCGTTCAGTTTCGCCGCAATTCGCTGCCAGTCTAATTTTCACGTTTATTTTATTTTGCTATATCCGATATAAGCCACACATCGTGTTTATACGACCGTTGTTGTGTTTATTAGAGTTGCACGACACTGCTTGTGTTTTTGTATATTTCCGCTCATCTAAAAATGTTTTAACAAGTATCAATAAAGAAAACATTGGCAATATTTTCGTATCATTTTATTGTGTATCGTTAAGCGTTTAAAAGTTCGCTGATACGATATGTCCGCATACATTAAAAAAAATATGCGTTACATTGTTTTATGTGCACCATCTATTCATTACTGCGTATCGTGTACACAATTTTTGAACACGAATTCGCGATGGAACAACTTTTCGACGCGGCGCGTATGACGATTTGATTTTTATTAAATAAAAAAAATAAATCGTTACGATTGTCATTGTAGAGAAATATTATTGTAAATTTTTATATTTTTATAATGGACATAAATATCATTTATACATATTATAGGTATATAAATTTTAGATAGATTATTATATTACGTTACTTTCTGTGTGATCGAATCGAAGTCAATCGAAAGTTGTCACAGAAACTATATTCTCTGCTAAAATAAAAATTTTATTAATTAAATTTAATGTAATTGTGAAAATTATTAATTTCAAACATCATGATTCGTTGATTTAGATCGCTATAATCATATTTTGATCCGACTATAATCATAAACGAGCTAAAACAAAGAGAAATGAACTAAGATACACGTGCAATGGATTGCCCAGAGTTTATTTTTATGAAGTCAACATTGCTGCATATAACTTTAGAGTTAAAGCCTCCTCTTAAATATCGAACGTAAAATAACGTGAAGCTTACGCGCGCCATCTAAATCACATTAGATTTAATCTCACGAGCGTGTGGAGCTCCACACTGAGAGAAAAGATATAGTATTGGTAACAAAAAAAGAAAATTATTCATAAATAGCCGATTATTATTGGATTACTTTGTTAAAATTACGAAATACAATATTTTTTTGTAAGATGAACAAAATTTTTTTATTTAACAGTACAAATTTATTGGGTTACTCACGTTTTGTAAATACCAATGTAAAATTTGGTTGCCATTATAAAATAAGTATTCTTTTAGTAATTTCAACAAAATAATCCACTATGGTAGAGCAAGGAGTGTTTCGCGGAGCTATCAGAGATGGCGTGTCTTCTTGTAAGAGAAATTCAACGTCTACCTCTATAAAGCCGAGACGATTAGAGACTAATCTCGTGGACTTCTCGGTTCTCGCCACACCATGATCAATCATGGTAACTATTTTTTCAGAGCGATTAGTAATCTCAATTGCTCTAAATCTATATATATAATATATTTTTGCTAAGCTAATGAAATTAAAAAACGCCAAACATAATCACTCTATAGAAAGTGAGAGATACTTTATTATTCATTTTGTTCCGGTAACAAAATGTTCTATTTCTAATTACAAAAGATCTATAAACATCATACAAAACAGTTTTGTACCATTAAATGATCAGTTTAATTAATAAATTCAACAAATTAATATTGTCGTGATAACCAACGGTTTGATTGATCATATATCAACAAATAGTTTTTGTGTCAGTAACAAAACTTTGGTTATTGGTACAAAACATTTCTCTTATTGCATGACAAATATTTTCGCTTAAATTTTTTAACGGGTCACCTGAAAAATGTAGGATATTAATGATTTCGTGGTCTTTATATACCATAAGTACAACTTTTACAAGAATTTCTCGAGTCGTTGCTCCGACACTTTATTTCTGTCGCGAATCTATTGGGCGGAGATCCAACTTCGAAAAAATAATCGAATTTCTCGATTCTCGCGACCGATCAATTTGAGGTGTCATACACTCGTTTCACATTTTTGTCGTAACTTCCGTCGCTCTTAAGAAAGTTTTCGAAAAAAAATCTCTATTAGGTCAGAGTCTCGCAATTTAATATCTGCGAAGGGTGTATGATATTTGCCACTTGCGAAGCTTTTTACTCCGTTAAGGATTTTATTTATGGATTTGTTTGCGGACGCGCGGATGCCTCCCTGTAGCCGATAAGTGGCTACGGGAGGAGTTCTCGTGGAAGTCTGTTTCTGGCAGATTGCATCCGTAGTTATGGGGTTGGAAGAGTCGTTGGGTCCGGTTGGCTGCGAGGGAGCGAATCACCCCGATAAAAGCGATCAGGGTTTCGGTCACTAAATTACCGAAGATCGAAATAGCGGACTTTGCACATGAATCCTATTTTTACTGCTGTTGTAAAATTCTTGTGTAATTTAAGCAATGTTCAATACTTTGTAATAACTTTGTTACATTTTGATTGATTGTAATACTAGCTCAGTAAATTATAATCAATTCATTTTAATGATTTGTATTGCGTAGGGAAGAGAGAGAGAGAGAGAGAGAGAGAGAGAGAGAGGTGCAAATATATATATTTTATTATTTCATATATAAACTGGAAACATGATCATAATATGTAAATTAATCTTCTGCACAACGCAGCTACATAAACTCAATTATAAGATCATATGTAATTGCATATTTTCCATACATTATTTATATGTTTTGTAGAATAATATAGTCATATAATATAAACATATAAACATGTTTTATAGAATAATATAGTCATGTAATATAAAGTCAAATAATATAATTAAATTTTATGCTAAACTTCAGAAATATTTCAATTTCGATATTAAATGTGTATATGAAAATAATGGATTATTATTAAATCATTATTTTCTCTTGATGCTATTTACATAAAATCACAATTTTGTGAACACTTTTTCACCAAATTAAATTTACTTTAAATTATCGCGTTTACTTCTGTCTTACATTATATAAATATATATTATATCTATATCTACTGAAACTTGATATATTCGCGCAATGGCAAACGAGATTGTAAAGCATGTGAATTCGTATTGCAAATATTTGAATTTAACTGATACATGTGATACGGGATAAGGATATCTCTATCTTGAACTTGAAATCCGAGCGTGCACGCGTACCAGCGCGTGCACATCTCAGGAATTCAGGGAATCGAGCAGCCTTGCACCGGACAGGAACAGTTGGCACTAGGAAACCGATCGGATCCGATCCGCGATTGGGTAAGTGCACGCTCCGCGTGATTTGCCATGATTTCTGCTAAACACATACCGCCCTTTCCCGCGCGCGGATGTAATTTCGACGGGATCATGATGGCATGACGGTCGAGGTCGCGTGATCGCAACGGAATACCCTCGTTGTTGCAACCTCGTGCAAAATTTACCATGTTCAATCGTGCGATCGCACGCGCTCACCCACCTCCCTTCGTGAACGGGTGGGTGGATTTTCCACTTTATTTTTATCCCCCGATTATCTGGCTCCGGCTTATCGCGTGAAATACAATACAACGTTTCGATAGGAGACCTATTTTTATAATTTCACAAAAAAACATTTTCTCTTAAAAAATAGGGCAGGATTTATAGGTGAACAGAGGAGAGAATTATAACAGACGAAAGCGCGACAACAAGAGAAAACAAAAGTCGCGGTTGTTGGCATTGTTACAACACTTCCGAAATGCATTTCAAAGGATCGCGAGCTATATATTCTTGGCATACTTTTTAGCAACAAGAGTTTGTATAAATGTGAATAATTCTGGAAACTATCCCAGCACAAAAGCAAATGTAATTTCTGGTATACCACAAGAGATCACTGTTCCTCAAATGATATTAAATTGAACATGTTTGTCTTTTTTTTTTTTTTAGTTATTTTATCCAATTCTTATAAAATCGTGAAAAAGGACAAAGTATAATAATTTGTATATTTATTTTGCGACAGTTTTTAATTAAAAATCGGGCGAAGGGTTAATCCCGCGATCAATTATGGGGTGAGGAATAATTACGTTCCCTTTTGGAAATGGTGCATACACACTACGAAAAGAGCAAAAAATTTAATCGCTTGAGATATGTGCGGCCGGGTAGTGCGTAAACAACGCTATTCACGAGAGGGAGAGACAAATGTGCAATGACGCTACAGCAAAGTTATCGGCTATCGGACATTATTGGATAACGGAAACAAAGTGCGTCTCGCCCCATTGGTTATTATCGTTTGCGATCGCGAGAACTACCGTTCTTGCGCCCGGAGTCATAAATAATTAAGAATAAATGAGGGAGACGCGTCGCACATTCAGACGTACGTTCGAAAACGAACTTCCGGCCGGCGCGACGTTCCTATTTTCTTTCCGTCGTAACATGCCGCCCGTCGATACGGACAAGAAAATAAACCCGCGTCTGTCGACAGGTCGACACCGTACGATTTATTTGTTTGTCATAAATCCGTCCATCTATTTCCGCTCGCGTGCATTACGAAAACTCGCCTTCCGCATTCCGAGACGCGCCTTTCTCTTCACGTCTCTCCTCATCGATAGATAAGAATTTTATAATTCCATAGAACGAATTTTGTAATTTCGAGAATTACGTGAGTGATTTTAATTAATTATAGTTTATCTCCAAATCTGAACCAGTGGATAATCACTGATATCAGTGCCAAGTATGCCACTGATAATCAGTGAATGAAATGTGAAATTCCTAACCTATAGCTAAGCTTTATTATGTGATCTAATTCATTTTATTTTAGTGCATAAATTCAATGAATATAGTATTAGAAGATTGAAATTAACATATAAATATCAATATTTTAGGATATATAATGTTCAATGCTCAAACCTTCTTTCTTTTTTAATTGAACTTCACTGATTATCCAGTGCCAAACACGTCCCTGCACTGAGAAAAATGGTCTGGTGGGATTAAACAGTAATTCTGGTGGAAAATGGACGAATCAGAATTTTCTGGTTATGTCTATCAGAATTCTAGTTGAAATAACTAGAATTCTGATTAATATAATTATTCTGGTAAAAAAATAAGAATTCTAGTAGATTTTACTAGAAATATAGTATCAACCAGAATTCCAGTTATCTCAACTAGAATTCTAATAAATTTAACCAGAAATTTCTGATTCGTCCAGAAATTTTCAACCAGAAATTTTTTTCAATGTGGGTGAATAATGGCATACTTGGCACTAATATCAGTGATTATCCTGATTCAGATTTAGAGAGTATAGGAGCGGGATAATTTTAACGAGTTAAAATGTCGAGAATTAGCTTTCATTTCCTGATTGGCTGATAGGTACGCGAAAATCAGCGTTTCCGCATCTCGTTGCGTTTTCTGGTGCGAATAGCACATCACTCGAACAGACGCCACGAGCCACTGTCGGAATTATCGGAGATGCACCGAATTAAACATTGCGAGGATAAACCCACTGGTCATTTAGTCGATCGCGCTGTTTATTATTGAACCAGTTTGTGTATGCAACGCGAAACAGCCATCGCCGTTCGCATATCTGCGCCGCTCAAAATCTGGAATATCGACCTGGCTCTGAGGCGTCCCACGAGCGAGAATCGCCATATGATTAATCCAGGTGCAAAGACCATTTCGTGTCGATGCGCCGTTAGCGAAGCCAAAATAGAAATTGGCGTTTGTTCCTTCCTTGTGAAACATGAATTCTAGGGAACCCCGTTACTACCGTTTCGATCGCGTAAACGTCGTCAGCATTATTATTACTTACAGGAATTGTAGGCTCCACGTTTGCGCATGAAATTTTCAGGCTGCACTGAAGAAAAAGTTTGGTAATAATAATCAAGCTTATGCTGAAGAAAAGTTTGCTAAATCTTAATACATATTTCTTTGAGTAAACATTTACTTATAGTACATAAATATTTACTCAATAAAAAAAAATAGTTGAATTAAAATAATGGCTTTTAATTGTGTATCAAATAAATATATGTTTACATTTAGTGAATATTTACTATTCAAACAAATACAATATTTATTAAAATTTAATATTCTTTTCAATGCAGGTAATAAATAATTAATAAATGCTTTAGTGAAATAATTTCAATGAAATATCTAATTAATATAATTACAACGTTAGCGTTTAGTTGAACCAACTAAATGCTAATTTTACTTTTCTAAATGTTTAATAATATAATTATTACCAAACGATCGATTATTATTATTATGTTTGGTAATGTTTATTAAATATTTTACCAATATGCTAAACAAAATACATTTGCTAGCTATTACTAGGCTTTTTTCTCAGTGTAATATGATAAAAAAATAATACATATTATTTTCTCACAAAAATCATTGCGATATAATTTATATCTGGGTAAATAAGCAATTGTAAGAATTATTATACTATAACATAACTGCGTACGAGTGAAATAGTTGTATTATATGATTGTTAAGCAGACTGCGATTTTTTATCTTCTACATTGCAGAATTTTAGATTCGTTCTGTTTGCCTTGCAGGTGACATGGAAATCCTGGCGTATTTCTTTGGACCGATCGGAGTGCTTCTAGCTGTAAATCTTATGTTTTTCGCTGTAACTGCTCGCGAATTGACGTGCGGTCTCTGGAAAGGCGAATTCGTGAAAAGCACCACTGAGAGGTAAGTAAACATTCTCCTCGTCGCAATTGAAAAAAAGGAACTGTAATATATCTTGCTCATTCATTTTCCAGTATTGTTTCCGTAGAAATAATTTATCATGTTTTGACTTTGACTGTTTTAAACGAACACGCTCATTTGCGTGTGTTCTATTCATGAATAACGGATTTCATTAGATAAATTGTACGGAATAACAGTTTTTTTTTCTTTTGTACGGATATTAATTCATTCTTTATGCCAGAAAAGGCTTTTGCACGCTAATAAATAAATTTCTCTGTAATGCAAAATTCAATTTTCCCGTACAATATATGGCAATAATGCTTGCAACATAGTTATGCTTTCTCTTATCAACGGATTACATTTTACTCTAAGCAATATTAGTTAAGCAAAATTAATTTAAAAAAATATATATAACAATATTAAATGAATTCTCTTCTTGAGTGTTGGAGTGGAATTTCATTCTAAAGAGTGAAAATTGAGCCAGTCAGAGTAGCTCAATATTCAATTTTTAAGAGTGATTTTACTTTTTAGGGTGAGATTCACTCTGAAAATTTTAGAGAGAAATACAAGAAAATAAAGCGAACTCGAAATGTTGTGATCAGGATAACATGAATTTAATTACGTTCCGCGAGCATTGTCTCTTCGAGTATATCCATGTACGAGTATTCGGAACCAGGCGATTTATCGATGGATTAACGAAGGATCGTCCTGCAATCTGGTCGGATTAACCGAGACGGCATGGCTCGGGACCAGCTGATGGTCCCCCTAAATTCAACAGAACGGCATTGCCAGCCAGATCTCGAGGCGTTCGCCAACCTTGCGGTCGGCGGTATGGCTTTTGCAAGCATTCCACGATGAAAATAATAACGTTTATTCCTTCGGCGCAGTTTCTTCCCGAGATCGAGAGAAATTCGTAAACACATGTCGCACGTTCGTCACGCGAGACATCGGCGAACCAGCCTTTGTCTCGCGCAAACATTTACCTTACGTCCGGTCATGAAACTTGATGAATATTCTCTTTGCGTTTTTCCGTAGTTTTCAAAGAATGGCCGTTACCAGAGTAAAAGTTAAAAGTCTCGCGACCTTGCTACCGCGCAAAGCAGATAAACTCGTTTGCACGGACTGGAAGATCTGCTTATCTTCGTATCCGACTGATTCGCTCGCTCCGCGGAGTCTGGTTGATCGATTCAATTGAACGACCAATTTGTCTGATCTATTTAAAGATCGAAGATGAAATGATGCTTGGACGTGTGCAAGAGGCAATATATTTTGTGCCATGTAAAAATGAACGATCGTTGGAAATTCGGTTTGGAACACGCAAAAATTTTACCTATAACATTTTGCACGTGGCGTACGAAAATCTCCCGTATAATTCAAGTTTAAATAAGCAAAAACGTGCACACGAAACTGCAAGAGACCGAAGAACATCTAGTCGGAGTAATACGATCATAAGTTCGATCATAAGCTCGTTTCATCGGAAGCGTTCAATGTTTCGTTACAACGCGCAAACGAGAAGCGACTTTTCACAATATTCCGAACCATTTCGCAGAAGACGAAGTGCATCGCTCCGATTTGCTCTTGGCGATGAGACGAAATGTATCGATAACGCGCACACGCGAGAATATCGATGCTCCAACAATAACTCTAGGAATATCCCGGAATTGTGCCAACAGCCGCGTTTACGGGCCATTTCCGACACGCTCCGATGCAACGATAATAAACGCGACGTTGCGCACGGCCGGAGCCGCCGAGGAACGCCCGATCGTTTCAGCAACTGCGAAACGACACTCACACCTTGGAAACGATCAAGTTTTATTGGCCCAGACGAAACGCCCGGTCTCCTGTTTTTCGCGGGAATACGGGACTTTATTTTGAACGCCGAAGGACGGCGCCTGGGCTCGATTGAATATCAAGGATAACTGGTTGAAGATGCAAGGACATGTGGCGAAAGCCAAGGAAAATCCTCGGAAGTTTCAAAGTGTTTATTTCGATTTTTGTTCATGAATATGTGAGCTCTAATATGTAAACAACAACTTAGAAAAAATACAGGGCTGCCCGCACAAAACTGGAAATCAGGGAAATGAAAACAGTTATGAAAATCAGAGAATTTTGTGAAATTTTCTGGAAATTTAAAATTTTTGACTTTAAAGAAATTTAATATATGTATCTCTCACACCTACGCAGTTTTAAAATTCTAACTTAACAATTAAAAATGCAAACGGTATCAGTAATAATAATAATTTACGCTGCTATGTTAATTAATCTCTCAACAAAATATTTAACGATTTCCAATTAATACAAAAAATTTTTTAATATTACTGAAAGTTAAGAAAAATTATGAAATTTTATCTGGAATTTTAATTAAGATGAGGAATTTGTGACAATCTCTTGAAGACTACAAATTTTATCTTTTACTTCACAAGTAAGCTTTAATTTTAAGTTTACCAAGGTAATTTAACTTGATACATGAAACGTTGAGGTGCAGACGACTTGCGTGCAAGAGATTCGACGTCGGAACGTCAAAATATTTCTCACTTTTTTTACGACGAAAGGTATTTGACACTTCGTACTTTCCGATTTGCACAGGCGAACGGATTCTTTTTACAGAACGCAGACTTTGCACGCGTAGGGAGGTTTATTTTATTACCTTCCAGCCGGCTGATATCAGGCAATCGTTATTTTCCATTCGCTCGACGTCCCTTCGATCCGCTTACATCCTCCCGCTCTATTCGAGATTGATATTGACGATCCCAATTCGCGATTTCGACGACGCTATTTGCCCGCCGTGATGTACGTACACGAACACAATACGGCCATTGTTGGCAAAAGGAAACGTAATAGCATATGCAGATTTCGCCTCATCCCGAGTTTGTTCTATGTCTTCAACGAACGGATTTCGTTCATCACGTACGTTTGCATAGTTTCCGGAACACCCCGACGTGGATAAATTGCCTTGCGAAAATCTACGAACATTATACATTCATGACGGTATTTATGAGAAAATAACAATATTATTTTTTATACAACGCCAAGTTTACAGTGACTTTTGTTTTTCATCGGAAAAGAATAAAATAAATATCACCGATAACCTCGGATATTCCTTCCACTGAAATAT
>NW_017296051.1:350134-359942 GCF_001594075.2 Trachymyrmex cornetzi
AGCGTTAGTTAGTTGAAAAGAATATAGAAGAACAACGTCATCAGCGTACATGAACAATTTAGATTTGAGCAGGACAGAGGCGAGGTCAGCTGTGAAAAGAGTGAAAAGCAGGGGACCAAGAATGGAACCTTGCGGAACACCAGATGGAATCTTACGATAGCAGGAGAAGGAAGGAGAAGGATTATAAAGAAGGACACATTGAGAGCGATCTGTAAGGAATATGCGCAGTTGTATCATTATTTTTATCATTTTTTATGTTATGTTTTGTGTTGTATTTCAGTTTATATAAAACATGAAGATATTCAGTGGAAAAAAAACTGTGATTATAAATACACATGAATATACGCAACGAATACGCACGTCAAAATTAGAATAGGAAAATATACTCATAAACAACGAAATAAATGTCAGTGTTTTTAATGGTTTTGAACGTAATAAATGCTTGTTACGATACAAATTAGATACAAACACGTTATAACGCAGTGAGAGCCGTCTTTAGAACGAAATAACAATTTTTATTTACCACGTGCGTCGCAATATACACTTTTAAAATAAGTACTAAATTTTAATAAATATTTGCTCGAGTAGTTTTAAGTAAATATGTACTAAATATAAACATATACCTATTTAATATAAAAACTATTAATTTAATTATTATTTTTTTGTTGATTGAATATTTATTTAATGTAAGTAAATGTTTACTTAAGCACTATTCAAAGAAATATGTATTACACTGAAAAAAATATAGTCAATTTTAATAAATATTTAGTTGAATACTGCCAACTAAATATTTATTAAATATAAAGATATATTTATTTGATATACAAGAAATGTTAATTTGATTTAACAATCATTATTTTTACTGAACAAATATTTATTTACTGTAAGTAAATGTTTAGTGTTGCAGTGTATTGAACTAAACTAAATATTTATTAAAATTGACTATATTTTTTTCTCAGTGTACGATTTAGTGGACCTTTTAGTGTACGTAATATAGATCCGCGAGAAAAACTCATGGGAGAAAAAGATCTTGACATTTTAAAACGACCTACGCCTGCCCACGCGGCCGGTCAGATGGTTTCAGAGTGGCGCCAAGTTAACGTACAGACATCACGTCCGATTTGACATTTGCCGGAGGTAGGAGGAGCCGGCTTGAATTATCTTCTGACAAAAGGCGACACGGCGATGGCCGCGGGGGTCATAAACGCGGTATGAAACACTCGCAATAACCGTCGGGAGGACGAGTGCCATCCGACGTGCGGATCCAGTTCGTCAAGTCCGATGCACTCTCACGTCTCCGTCGCCACCCTTTTTCCTCTCGCGGTCGCGCAAAGTGGAGATCTGTGTTTCCGCGGTTCCTCGCCTCGGAGCCGAGATAGCGGATTTTCACCAGCAAAAAATATTTTATGCCAACGCCTGTTCCACACGTCCGAGAACGTGCGACGGTATTTCTGTACTTGCGACCGCGCGAGAATATTCTTCACGTAGGGAACGAGAGAGAGAGAGAGAGAGAGAGAGAGAGAGAGAGAGAGAGAGAATCATATAAATATACTTATATAGACAGTATATTTCTACGATACCTGCCTCGTGCGTCTGTCGTCCTTAAGCCGCCACTTCCTGACTTTGCACTTAAATCGCGGAAAGAAGGATTTTCTCACGTTATATCGTACCTTCATGTCTCCCGTGATGTGGATTTCTTAGAAGAAAGTACCGGGAATCGTGAGCAAGATCTACAAGTGCGGACACGTTGGAGGTTTTATTACACACTTTTATATCGCAATTGCAGCTAGTACACTTCCTTCGTAACTCGTTCATATTTATCGGCCCTATGTTTCTACCCCCTTTTTTCTTTTCAATATTCCCGTGCGTATATCGTACGGTCGCAAACCACCTGGTTGGAATTCTAGAAGAAAAAGACATATCCGTGACCCTTTGGAGAGGGCACCCCCGACGATTGCATTCTAACAGTACCATGGCAAATTGTATGCGTTGATTGCAAAGCGCGTGGCGTCTAAAAATAACGTACGCCGCATAGCTTATGAATGATTAACTGCGCGAATGTCAAGAAACTTCGAAAGCTGGCCTGACGACGAGTAAACACGCGGTGCAGCGATGGTTAAAATTTTATTCGAAGTCGTCGACCCTTTCTAGTCGCATCAAGCCGCATTTGATATTTCCCAAGTCATCGTCGCAGGCGCGCAAATTTCTCCCTCCTCCGCCATCTACTCATGTCAATTAACTCAGTCGTCGAGTTCGCGGACCTTCCGCCATTCTTGCCGTCCGCGAAGATTGACATTTATTTGCAACCACGAATAAACGCACATAAACGCTCCCGTGGCTGTCTATTTCAGATCGTTTTTCGTCCGCTTCTCTCCCCGCTTCTTGGCGTCGTCGCTTTCATCTTCCGAGTTTAGCTCGTCCCTTCGCGCGACTCGTCCAATATCCACTGTTTTTACACTCCATCGATTAAACGAGATAATAACTTCGCGATTCCTGCTCCTCTTCATTGTGGACTCGCGCTATAAATGTGTAGAAACGCGAAATCTCAGCAGAATCACTGCTCGTCGCAATTTATCTTATAATTAGCGCGGAACGCGACGTTGATTATTCTCCTTTAATGGTTCTCATCACACATTTTATACAGCTGTGGAAAAACCGTATTATTTACGAAGACGTGCGAAATACGATCAACGTGCAAAAACGCTTGAGCCATCAATTAAAGTTGTAACCGATGGGGTAACCGTTGAAATATTGTCCCGCAGATTACATGATTTCATACGATTTCATCTAATTACAAATAATTTTTTTCACTACATATGAAGTGATTTGATAAAAAATATGCGATTTTATTTAATCAATTTTAATATTATACAATAATTTCTCGTGGTTGCATACGTAATTATCAGATTATACGTAGAGTTTTCATATGAATTTTATAATGATTTCGACGAGGGGGTAACCACTTAACGTAATCTTGGGACAGAGTCCTCGAAATCATTATAAAATTCATATGAAATCCCTACGTATAATCCGATAATTATATATGCAACCACGAGAAATTATTGTATAATATTAAAATTAATTAAATAAAATCGTATATTTTATCAAATTCCTTCATATGTAGTGAAAAAAATTATTTGTAATCAGATGAAATCATATGAAATCATGTAATCAGCGGGACAATATTTTAGCTAGTGGTTACCCCCTCGGATTTCGAGGACTCTATCCCAAGATTACATTAAGTAGTTACCCCCTCGGTTGTAACCGTCCGTAATATAAACGGCAAAAAAAACGTGATTCTTATCTATTGCAATTGGAAAATGGAATTTTCTCACATATGTACAGATCTTGTAACGACTTCGTTCGGTCTGTTTGCTCGGAAGAGAGCCAAAAAGGAAGAAGCCACGCATGACGATCGCTGGAATCGCGCGTTCCCTTTCCCGCTTTCTCGATCCTAGATAATGGACATCTTCCTTCGAGTCTTTTGTTGGGCCGTTGCCTCTCCTGAAACTCTCGCGTTTCCCTCAGTTTCTCTTCCGCGCATTCTCATTTGTTCTCCCGTTCCTTCTCCTTATTGTCTCGCGTTACACACCCGGGCCGGACCACCGTGCACAGAATGGCACAGAACAGTGCAGCGGGATTCAATATTTACGGAGCTTCCATGTGTGGACCCATTCCACCTCGTTCATTCGCACTCCACGCTCCCCGCTTCCCGTAGGAATTCTCTCCCGGTTATTGTTGCTCGCCGTGCGCTCGTAATATTGACCCTCGTGCAAATTATATCGTACTTTTCCACATCCAGTCGATACATCCCACTTCCGGTCGCGCTTTGTCCGATGCGCGACAGCTGTCATGGTCGATCGTATCGCATTCATTCGGTAACGTTTTCAAACCTTCCTCGTTTATTCACATCGCTCGCTCGTGATCTGAAATTTTCGCGCGGACACGCCAGCGAAGGTATAATATCGCGTATAGCGCTTCTACGGGCGGAGGCTTCGACGGAAGCGTAATATTACCTCGTTTATAAAACAGGATCCCTCGCGCCTCACCATGGAAACAAGACGCATTTAGTCTGTATCTCCTGAGGTTGTAATTATTTCGCACTTAAGCTTTAACTGTGTCTCTGTCACTTATTTTATAATTTCCATCAATTATGTTCTCTTTCGAGAAAAACAAGAAAATGGCATTCTGTGCGCAAGTAATGCTAAAGAATACAAGAAAATATAACGACAAATATATGTACACAAAATGGAGAATAATTTTTATAAACAATATTAAGCAACGTATCTTTTTAAGACCATAATGTGAATACGCAACAAATAGGAAATTAAGGTCCTGAATGGTCAAACTAGATCTTTAGTACTTAAATGGTTGTTTTTATTTTCTCTTTTTTTTCATTTCTGTGAGATTCCCAATCCGCTACAATTATTCAAATACGCGAGAAAAATTTGTTTCTCAAACGATTACTTAAATTGCTCTATATTCCGTTTATGCTTACACGGAGAGGATTTTCTCTTAGAATTTAGCCTGAAAATCATGATAATAGTGGGACAACATAGTATTTCAAAGAAATGGAGAGGATTTTCTCTTAGAATTTAGCCTGAAAATCATGATAATAGTGGTACAACATAGTATTTCAAAGAATTGTATATGAGTTTCTTTAATTTACTAATATGTGTCATAATAAGATATGTAATATATTTTATTAATTTTACTAAAGGGTATAGTAAAATTTCAACATTCTAAAATATGTTACGCTGTTTATGATTCTTTATTATTTTAAAAGAATAGATGCTAAGTCATGAATATATAAAATAGCTTATACAATTTTTACCATACAGCATGATATTTTTTATCTGATTTAGTCGCTTATACAATTTTTACCTTACAGCATGATATTTTTTATCTGATTTAGTCGCTTATAATTTTACCATGTAACATAGTAATTGATCGACTGTAATCGATATTTATCGGTTATTTTCGTTGTCGAGTGTGTCTCTAGCTACGCTAGAACTTACTCACTTCAAAACATTTTACAATCTGCATTATAATAATTTTTACTACATCATTTATAAAAAGTCTCTTGTATATTTCAAAAAATCTATTGTTACTGATAATATTTTATTATTGTCAAGTTGTCCCAAGCTTATTATCGAACATGATAAAATTTGTAATGAATTTTGCGGTAAAAAATAACGAAAAATTCTCTCCGTGTAGGCTTTACACAAGGCTGGAATAAAGGCATACAGATCAGTTTAGATCCCCTCTTGATCAAATCTTTTCACCGCTCATTTATGATATCATCACCCTGCACTGTTAAAGCTATAAGACTCGTAATTGAAACGACATATCACGCGTTTTAGTCTTTACTGCTGCTATTTCAATTTCTGTCTGCTCGCCGACACTCTCGCGACTCGAGAGTTATCAAATTGTCTTCACAGAAGACAACTCCAGCCATGTCTGTCGGAAAAAAAAAAAAATAGACGGGATTCCAAATTATTCTCAACATCATTCTCATCGTTCCTGTCTCTCATTCCCTCCCGGTTTCTTCCTCTCAGACGTTATTTTCGATGCTCGTTCATTTCCCCTCCGGGGCCTCTCCGCGAGTTCGCGCTCGCGACAGCCGAGTGACTGCACGCGGTCCGTTCATAATAATTAGCAACGCCAACGAAAATAGAATTCTCGGTGACTGCGACCGATGTGGTGCGTCAGGATAACGCCACGCCGGCCGGCTCGCACGCGAAGCGACATTACGACGCCATAATTCTGCGATACCGCCCGGTGTACGGACTGTACGGTGCTACGGGCCGCGAATATTCTGACAGGACGCATTAATAACGCTTTGACTTTGGGGTTCCCCTGTGACGGAACGCATACATTATATCAGGATTGTTACAAAACTGGAAATCAGAGAAATATTAGGGAAAAGTTGGAGAATTTTGCAATATTTTATGGAAAATTAAAATTTTTGGCTTTTTAAATGCAAGCAGTATCAGCAACATTAATAGTAATTTACATTGCTATGTTGAATTGCTCTCTCAACGAAATATTCGACGATCTTCAAATCAAAATGAAAATACAAAACAAATTTTAATATTATTCTATAACAGTAATAAGGCTCAATAAATTCAAAAAACCGAAAGAAAAAAGGGCTACGAGCCTAAGATTAAAGGGTTATAAATTAAAATTTCAAACCGTGAAACATTTTGTCTGGAAATTAAGGAAAAGTCGTGAAATTTTACAATGAGAAATTTGTGGCAACCCTGCATATGTGATGCACAGTACATCGAATGCTGCCAGTGTGAAGGTGCATTCATTCGCGAGGCTCATATGAATCGTTTAATAACGGATAATAATCCAACAATAAGCGAGACTTTTCTAGTGCTTGTTTCGCAATAATCCACGAATAATAGCGGATTTCGCTTTTCTACATTTCGACACGGAAATCGGCGGGACGAATCGAGCCATATTTTGTACACCGACAAAAAGAGGGAGAGACGAAAGCTTCTCGAAAAGTCAACAGTTAAACGTCAATGAGGAAAGCGAGAATTTATAATCGCGTATTATTTGATCGCCTATTATTTATAACGAGACAAAGCGCAGTCTCGCATATCAAATAAACAATGTCAATTAATCGTGTACCATTTACATTCATTACGCACGTCATATGTTGCGAAGCGTACGATTGCTTTATTGACCATCGGGGAGAGAGTCTCATAGCGCGATAAATAATTTCTTGCAATATCGCATTCAGCGACGTCGCTAGCACAACGATCATAACGTAAACAATAGCGAAATATCAACCGGGCTATTATAATCAATTGTACTCATGATCTTTTGTGCCTGCGGCTTCTCTGGTTTACACGTCCGTACTAACCGATTGTTTAAGTGAAATTACAGAGACGTACTTCTTCACATTCTTAACCTTCTTATGTTAATTATAGCACACACTTGTGTTTTTGCACGCTTGATACTGGGGTCTCTGGGACCCCATCCATATTTGTTAACATAACTTTCTTAAAAATGAATATATTTCAATTAATTTTTTTTATCGATGGAGAATTGATTAACCTTTAGATAGCCGGTATTTTTTCATTAAAATAGTAATTCTTTTTTCTCAAAAATTTTGCTATATAAGTAACACGCGCAAAATTTCGAGATTTGTGTAGAGTCACAAAAGTGACTTTCCCAGCCGGGAACATACGATCAAATGTAAAAAATGTTTATTTTCTCAAAAATAGTGTATTTTGGAGGTTTTTGGTATCGCTAATTCCAATTCTGAACATAGATTTATACAATTTTGAGCCCTAAGCGCAATATTGACAACATAAATGAATATAAATTAACGTATAGACTCATGCAGAGAACTTTTCTTTAGCATTACCCAGAGTTAACGACATGGACGTAAAAAATTTGTAGCTCCTTTTTTACTTTTCTTTTTTGTGTGATTTTTAAATTAATTTTTTGTAATTTTTTTTAATTTTTATTTTATTTGTTATGTATTTTAATTTTTTTGTATATTTTTCAGTATACTTATATATTTTTATATATTTTGGGCAACATGTATACAATTATGTTTAATACAATATTAATATTGAAAATACCTCCAAAAACGATGATATTTTAAACCACACTCAAAAGCCACAAGAGTGGCTTTCCCGGTTGTCTAAGGAACAAGCCCATAATGTGTAAAAGTCGATAAAATTAAGAAACTTCGAGATATATAGGTTTACTTATACGGAGAGTTACACGAAGAACGAAATGGTCGTAATGGGGTCCCATGAATGGTCTCCGTTCACCAGGAAATCAGCGATTGCACTTTGCGCCGACGACTCGTCCGCAGTCGTAAACGGTACTGCGTCTCTTCCGCTTTACTTCTTCTCCTTGAACAAATTGACAAGCTTTGCACACAATGTAACTCCGTACATCTGTGATTCAAAGAAAAAGAAAAATTTAGAAACGCGAAAAAATCTTGATTTAAAAAGGTGCGCTAGGATCCCGGAGATCCCAGTGTGTGTAGCTAGGATTAAGGTGAAATTTCAGAATTGAATCCGACCCAACGCTGTTTTGTTCATATTTCATCTGACCAATATAATAAATGGATAAAAAAAATAAATATAATAATATATATGTTATATATATTATAAAATTTCTTTCTCTGTTAAACAATGCATGAGTTCTGCAAAATAAACGAAGCCATATCCGATCCCTCTTATCATAGCAGGGATAATTTTACTTTAATTGTATCATTTATCATCGTCATATTATCTTTAAAATTCTCGAGAATTTTAAATATAGAACGTAGATAGTTATAAGTACGCTATCTTGGAATTCCAAGTAAACATTTCTTATTTTCTTAAAAGAATTTCCTGTTTATACATCTTGCATTTAAGTCGTTCTGTTAATTTCTACTTTCAGAGCGACGTTAGGCCGCATATGCATGAAGCTGGTGATCGTGATGGGTGTTACCTGGGTGGCCGACGTTGTCTCATGGGCTGTCGGCGGACCGCAATACATCTGGTACTTCACCGATCTGATAAACGCCTTCCAAGGAGTACTGATTTTTGCAGCGGTTGGCTGCCAGCCGCAAGTTCGAGCCGCACTGAAGAGATTCGTCAGCAGGAACCCGCAAACCAACGCCGGGAGACAGGGTAACGGTCACAGCACAACCAGCCACGGGATGCCTAGCATGGGCGACAGTGTGACGCAAAATCCGAGCACTAAAACTGCACCGTTGGAAACCATCTGCTAAAATGGTTCTCCCTCCGAGTCGATCTTTCGGCACTTAAAAATCTCTCATCAGTGATCGTTGGTGAAAATCGTCGAATACACTTGTCATTGCGCTTGGTCGGCCGATAAGAGCGATGAGAGCAATCCGATTTGAATCCGGGATTGAACCTACCGAGAGGTCGTCTCGCGGCTGCAATTCGTTGTTCGGAGAAGTTTCCATCGCGGAAAACTTATACGGAGAGTTACACGGAGAACAAAATGGTCGTAATGGGGTCCCATGAATAGTCTCCGTTCACCAGGAAATCAGCGATTTGTGCCGACGACTCGTCCGCAGTCGTAAACGGTACTGCGTCTCTTCCGCTTTACTTCTTCTCCTTGAACAAGTTGACAAGCTTTGCGCACAATGTAACTTCGTACATCGGTGATACAAACCGAAGCGTCTCTATATAATAACGTCGGACTAATCGACCATAGGATATTTCCGCAGGATCGATTGGACAAGAAGTTTTCTGTCGTTGACCTGCTAAAAGGTCGAGAAACTTTTGCTGAAAATGTTTTCTTATTGACATTTCCCAGATAATATCAGGGACCCGGACCAAAAGGTTTTTTCGATTCAGTTCCGGTTCCGGTTTAATAAAATATCAAATAAATGTTCCGGTTTTTTTTTACCAGTAAAGAAAACCGAAACCGTAAAAATTACGGTTTTTTAACGGTTTTGTGTTTTCGGTTCTACTTACTTTATTTTATTTATTCCTTAAATTTGTTCTATTAAAAAGAAGGAGGGGAGGGAGGGAGAGGATGAGGGGGAGGGAGAGGGGGGGGTCATCCGTTTAATCTAAAGAGCCTAGTCGAAAAGAGGCGTCACAATTGATCACGTGAATAAAAATTACTCTGAATAAAAATTACGTAAACATTATTTTAGGCATATTTCTCTCAGTCCTTTCTTACTTATTTCTTATAGATAGATCTTACTTATTACATAAAGTCTATACAGGGTGGTCCGTTTTAATCTATCGATGCGAATATCTCGGAAAGTACGCATCTGATTGAAAAGTTGTAAAGGGAAAATTTGTTTGTT
>NW_017296051.1:360876-361219 GCF_001594075.2 Trachymyrmex cornetzi
TTTATATATTAACATCTTTGTAATACAATATATGATGCTTGATGGTAGCATCAAATTATTAAATTGCTTGTCAATTTAATTCGCGATTACTAGAGTAGTTTTAATTGCGTTTATTTAAGACGGAAAAACAATTAAACGTGCAGTTAGAAAAAGACTACAATATGGTATATATGCAAGTATATATATATAGTATATAATCGGGGGTGGGGCGGGGGTCAAAATTGAAATTTTAAATGGGTACCCTGATTTTTTATTACAGATTCTGATTCTGCGTCGAAAAATATGAAAGTTTTGTCTCAAACATTTTTTTCGATGCGTGACAGATGGCGCTGTAATCCGCAGT
>NW_017296051.1:361543-362571 GCF_001594075.2 Trachymyrmex cornetzi
ACATTTTTTTAGGAACAATTCGGTAACGATTTTTGTACGCATTTTCAATTTTGTCGATTACAGCGACATCTGTCACGAGTCTAAAAAAATGTTCCAAACAAAACTTCCATATTTTTCGACGCAGAATCATAATCTGCAATAAAAAATTAGGGTACCAATTTAAAATTTCAATTTTGACCCCCGCCCCACCCCCGGGGGCCGAGTTCGGTGTCATTGGATGTCCCCCATCTAAACAAACAAATTTTCCCTTTACAACTTTTCAATCAGATGCGTACTTTCCGAGATATTCGCATCGATAGATTAAAACGGACCACCCTGTATATGTATTCTTGAATTTTTCGCGACTTAGAATAAATTCTTGCAATATGTTGATGAGGAAGATCTAAATAAAAGAAATGCTAGTATCTTAAAAAAAGTTTACGTTAAATATGTCTCGCAATTCCGCCAGATTTCTTACATTATATGAGGTGTTGGAGGTATTTACATTCTGGTTATTAAGAGAGATGGTAATGGTAATACTGGATTGAATATTGGTGATTTGAACAAAGGAACGGTCAGAACGAAGATTAAGAACAAGGATAAAGATTAAAAATTAAGAACTGAAAAAAGAACCGAAAAAACCCATAAAATTTTACACTGAAAAAAATTTCTGGTTGAAAATGGACGAATCAAAAATTTCTGGTTAAATTTATTAGAATTCTAATTGAGATAACCGGAATTCTGGTTGATACAATATTTCTGGTAAAATCTACTAGAATTCTTATTTTTACTAGAACAATTATATCAATCAGAATTTAGTTATCTCAACTAGAATTGTAGTAAATTTAACCAGAAAATTCTGATTTACCCATTTTCCACCAGAATTACTATTTAATCCAACCAGATCATTCTTCTCAATGTTGTTAAACGGTAGCAGAATACTCCTCGTCCGGAATATTTCGCCGTGTAGAAACAACGGGGGTTTTCAACGATTGGCTTCCTCTTTCGCCATTATCGATGCTTTCATAAATTCCGGATCGACAAACGTC
>NW_017296051.1:363918-399034 GCF_001594075.2 Trachymyrmex cornetzi
CGGCTCGCGACGAGCGCAAGTATCTCCCTCGAGATTAATCATTTTTAACAATAGAGCGTCGTAGCCGCGTTATTACGCGGCAGTTTTGCTTTCTAAAACAATTTCGCCATTTTACGGCAAATTTTTCGACGGCCAGTTTTTGATAATGTAATCTTTTATACCAATAGTTCGTTGTACGAGTAATCTAACGTAATCTTCGCTATCGCTATTACTATATTGTTAGAATATTTCGAGAATATATTCAATTTTTATTCGTACAAAATCTTTAGACTGGAACGAGATGAAAGTATCGCGTTACGTCTGTTATGTTGTAACAGCGTAATTAACGTTCGACGAGAGCAAAAGCGTGACTACAGTTTCTTTTAACTTAACGATCATTATGCTCTTTCGAGATTCGAATGCGAAAATTCGAGACGAAACGAGTCTTATCTTCGTTGCGCCTCGTATTACCAAAGGACGATCGGGAGTTCATCTCGGATTTCCTTCCGAGTCCTCTTTACTTCATTATTCATCGGATATTATCGAATCTAGGAGCAATCGTTTTTCCGTTTCTCTTAGCATAAATCTGCATCGACGTCGTTAGCCGGGTCTGGGCGGATCGGTCGTGGCATTAAACATGCAACATCGTGGCTTCCGAGCCACAATTTATCACTGATCAATCGAACGGTCCCGTTTCGATACCGAGCACACGAAAAAAAGAACTTCATCGCATTGCGCGTACAGCACGTAAAAACGTTCCGCATGCAATTCGCGTACACGCAATTTGTCGACGTGTGCGTTGCTCCGCACACGAGGAGTAATCCGTTTGTGCGACCGTCCGGTGAGTGGATCCTTTTACGCAACGTTTCTGCATCCGATCGTTTTTCCGTAAAAGGAATCGACTGTTGATTTCGATCGTTTCGGAATATATTTATGCTAATGATCGCGCAACGACGAAATTCAATAGGATATTTATTTCTATGCATTTTATTAATTTTTAGTTTTTCAAAATTTTAAACGATTTTTAATATATAACGTTAAAATATTTTTTTCTTTCTAAAGGAGAATTTTTAGAATATTCGTGTTTCCACTTTATGTGAGAGACGGTTTGATATCTTTTGCGTTATAAGTATTCATTTAATTTTCCAACGAGGGAAGCGGATACGCCGAGGAAGGACTTCGTGGAAGGGAATTCTAGAAGAACTGCCGCGAAGCTTTATATACTGCCAGAGATACTTTATCAAATACATGAGACTAATCGGGTCTAAACCTAACCGCGCAACTGCCACTTTGAATAATTCGCTTTTTTTCTTAGTATTATGAAAGTATTATACGATACATAACGCTCGAGATAGTACAACGAATCACCGATCGTCGACCTCTGCTTTACAATTTTTCGAGCGATTTTAACGCAACAAGAGCCTCTTTGCCTAGAGCAATGATTACTCGTATACGCTCTTCTTAAGAGACTCGGAATTCAACTAGATCGCTCCCCACATCCGGCGCTCTCTGAAGTGAAACGAGACGTCGGTTTCGCATCAGGCGCGGGCTTACAATCGCGAAGCGTACGTAAACGGAATCACGTATAGGTAGGTCAAGGCATGTAATCGATGTCAACTCGTGACAATACACACTAGGAATTCAATGCCTTCTGAAATGCCTTCCAAACGCGGCGTTCGACACGCCAAATCAAGTATACAAAGAGGAACTGGACGACGACGGAGCTCTCAGTCGGTTCCTCGAGTCTGACCCTTTAGCTGCGACACATGCGATCGTTTTCTTTCAAAAAGACTTTTAAAAAGACTTCCGATAAGACGGGAACGATGACACAACAGAATATCACGATATTTCTTTAATGCGATGTGAATTATGAAGCGTTCATCATTTCCACAGACTATATTAACAAACGTGGAATAACGTAAAGTGTCAAATTAATGTGAAGATTTTTATTAATTTCTCATATTGTCTTTTTTATATTCGCTTTCTCATCGCATAATTCTTAATTATAAATTAGATGTACGATATATGTGTATGTTTGCGCACAACTAAAGGATTAATAATTAATTATTCACGACGAGTTCGTCGTTCCATTTGTTGCTTATCCTAAATAAATGTCGGTACTGAAAAAAGGTTTAGTAATAACTATCAAATGTATCTTGTTTAGCGTATTATAGTAACATCTAATAGATGTTATCAAACGTAATAATAGTAATAAGAATAAGTAATAATAGTAATAAATTTTTTGTAACAATAAGAAAAACAAGGTAATATTTAACAAAGTAAAATTAGCGATTAGTTTGATTAGATTAACCGATTTAAAGAAATTAATTGGTTCGGTTTAGATTAATCGATTTAAATTACATTTCAGTGAAATTATTTCACCAAACAATTATCTTTTTAACAACTATCATCTAAGCTTAATTATTATTACCAGACATTTTTTCAGTATGCATTTAAACAGCGGTGAACGAATTACGCGAGCTGTTCACGTGTGTGATGTATTTATTCATCATGAGAAATAATCGTGAATACAATTTTCACCAGCGTCATTTTCGTTTTACATTCAGACGTATCGCAGCATGACAAAGTATACTCGGGATCGTTTTACATCGTTATCAGGACAAAGCATTTCGTTTCGTAAATATGATTCATAACAAAGAATGGCGGCGCATTTTTATCGCGTGGAATTGTGATTGCTGATTAAAAACCGATATAAGTAGGATTAATTACACGATGTAGTCAGATGTATTAAGATTATATAAACGAAACCTCGCCCGAGTTTTCAAGCCTTGGCGTACGAGATTGGCGTTCACAATTCATTTGACGCCGAAATTTAGTGATTAGGGATTAGAGATTAGGGAAGTCATTGTATTTCACGTGCATCTAAGAAGAGACTGAAACGCGTGTCCCTTGTCCACTGGGATCTAACCGGGACTGATTTCCGAATGAAAGTACTTTGCTTGGCATTTTTATTATTGTTCTATCTACACCATCGAAAAATGCAAAACCCATCCACTCAGAAATCGAGCAATAGGCCTATCCTTTTTAATTGAACTTGTATGATTTATCTTTCTTTTTTTTCTTTTCACATTGAAAAAAAGAAAAGATGAATTATACGAGTTTAGTTAAAAAGAATAAATCTAATGCAGCTCGCATACAACGTCACAAGAAACGTCACGAGCAAATTCTTTTCTTTAAATTCGCGATAAAAATCCTTAAGGGGGTATTCTACTTTATAGCGCTGTTTTTTTAAATATCAAATATTCATACTATTAACAGACTCACAATCTTAAAAATAAAAATAAACAATAAATTCAAGGCTAATTCGAATCAAGGCCGATGAAGGTGCCAGAGATTAAATTCCAATCCAAAGATTAATTTCCATAGTGTTTAATCCTCTTTATTAAATGTTTCGGCTCTCTTTGTAGCCATCATCAGTAATGACATCTCTTAAATCATCATTGATCCTTTCATCAAAAGTGAGTTACTATCAGGTTCCCAACTGCGGTGGAATCTGTGATTTGCAATATTACAAATTAATAACTAGTCAATATTAATAAAACTAAATAAAGTAATTCACCTCAAACGGGAAGTTCAACATTTAAATGAAACTTTGGAAATTTCCGTTAACCACTAACTTCAAATTACTTTTTTTAATATTTAAACAATTTTCTAACTTATTATCCATATTAATAGTGATTAAAATTTCAACTGTATTGCTCAGATAGTCAGAAGCGTCTAACGGACTAATTTCAATTGAAAGACGGAAATAGTGCTAATAGCGTCTCCCCGAACCCAGCCAAAGAGTGGGGAATGATTAAAAATGGCGGATACGAATACCAATATTATAGTGCTCTAGCAACGCTGAATTTTGCTATGGCCTAGTCACTAGATCGATAAAGTACAGCAATTGATTTCAGAATTGATGCGTCAAAATGGCCGAAGTGCATAGTATGTACACGATTTCAAGTACACATTAGGTACAATTGGGTGCCGCTAACCTAACCGTGCTCATACGTGATGTGTACTTTCGTGTTCCTGAACAGTTTTGAACTGTACTTACATGTACTCTTTGTGCACTTTTATGCATTAAACTTCTACAGCAAATAAATCCGTATTAAACTAAAAAAACACATAAATTAAATATTTGTACATATTCTTTTAAATAAACTAATTACAATTCAAAAACATTAATTTATATACTTGACGGATTCATTTTCCCAAATAAAGTACATATATACAAATTCATTAATTTTAAATGGCCGCGTTATGCGTCAAAATGGATGCGAGTTTGCGGTATTTTATAGATCTAGGCTACGTTCTAAAATTTCCTCTCCGAGGAAGATTTTACTCTATATGCTATAGTATATATACATTACGTGTGTACTATATATTTCAAGTAAAATTTTCCTCAGAGAGGATGTTTTAGAACGTAGCCCTAGTGACTTTACTATGACCCACTTGATTGGTCAAACATTTCGAAACATTTTTTGATTAGTCGATTTTTTGAATTGTTTGTTCAACGTTCCTTTATTCACCGCATAAAAAATGACTGAAAAAATAGTCCCACTTATTTCTACACTTAAATCGAAATCAGACTATGCGTTGAAGATTGAGATTAAAGATTAAAGATTGAAATTTCCAATGAGGACAAAGAAATTTTGATTTCTCTTGTTCTGATTGGTCAAACTTCAATCTTTTAATCTTCAGTCTCATTCTTCAATGCGTAGTCTGATTCTGGCCTGATTCTTAGCTGTTTTACTTGTGAACACGCCAGCTCCTATACTGCTAACATGGCACTCTTCACTACTAGACACCTAGCAGTCAAGGAAGTACTATGCCATGAAATATGCTTCAGTAAGTTCTCACAGAAGTATGCAAATACATGATATATATGTGTAAACAATTATAATAAATAATAAATAGACTTATAAAAGATCAATTTCCCAAAATTTCAAAAATTTTTTTCGGAAAAACTAGCAAGCAGAAAATTCTGAAAAATATATATATTATAGTTTCAGATATAAAGACACTCATAAAAATTTTCAGAGCTCTTAGCACTTCACGTTTAAGAATAGCCGAATTTATTCTGAAAAAAAAACGAGTTTTTTTACGTTAATTGTTTATAACAAAATTGCAAATAAATAAATTAACAAACTGCAAAATAGATCAGAAATATGGAAAAAAACTAAGAACAAAAAGGTAGGACGTATACGTCTCACTGCCTCTCAAAGGATTAATATTTCGAATTTTTATATAAAACTTTACACAGAGATATTCTATAAGGATTCAAAAAATGTAAAAAAATCAATTTTTTACCTAACAAAGTAGAATACCCCCTTAAAAAAAAAATCACAAGGTAGTTTCAGAGTCGTTAACGATTTATGGGATAGAAGCGTATTCGCTAGTTAAATTTATCTTTAGCTTAATTTCTCAAGTCTTCAAATTTTAACATAGATTCCAATCCCAAGCTTGGTAATCAAACTCTATTTAATTTCGAATGTCAAATGTTTCAATAAATTATTATCCTTCCATCGTTCTTTCGTAAAAACGGATAATCTTGACGTTTCTCAAATAACAAATGCAAATTATCCTGTAACAAGCACGAACTCGCTTGTTCATTTTTGAAAGCCAAATCCAAAGTCAGATCGGAATTATTCGCGATCAGAATCAGTCCTGGAAAATCTCGTTAGTTCCTCCTTTTTTTTATAGCGTTCACGATTACGAAATGACGTCGCGGCTCAGTTAGCTCTTCGTTTCAAGCAGAACAACAAGTCATTATGATATCAAAATGATGTCAAAATGACTTCAAAATGATGATTAAAAGTCATTTTTCAATCATTTTCGATTCATTTTAATGTCATTTTGACGTTATCGTGACTTGCTGTTCTGCTAGATTTTGTCTTTATCAAAAAATCTGACATAGTTAATTGATCGCCTTCTCGTAAGGAATTGATCCGTGATACATCGTGACTTGCTGTTCTGCTAGATTCTGTCTTTATCAAAAAATCTGACATAGTTAATTGATCGCCTTCTCGTAAGGAATTGATCCGTGATTTCGTATCGACACGAGGAAATTAAGCGGCTGAATCGGCGACGTTATTAGCTGTTTGTAGTATGTAAGTGTGCGCGCGTGTGTGTGTGTGTGTATTGCCGCGATTAATTAACAGTGCGTACGTGTGTGTGGAAAATCCGCGTGTGTAATTAGTATATCGAAGAGAGTAACATCGTTGCAAGAAAAAATAAAGAGAAAATAACGATCGCACCGGATTAATCAACAAAATGATTAACATATTTCATCGTATACAACGATTCGTCAGTAAAATACTGCTGCAAGCGGAGTAGTTCTTCTCTTACGTCGCGTCCGATGCACAATAATTTAAGGAATTGCACTATTTATCGATTTGTAAAAGTGCGTATATTTATAAGCAAGTCACCGTCACACGGCGGCACTCATAGCTCATCACATGCCATCGCACTCTTGTAGATAACATCCTTATCGTTATTATTGTCATGCTATTGATACTACTATTAATTTCTTATCATTATTATAATTAACATCATTACTATGGCTACGTTCGGAAACGTCGCTCGGATGCCTCCGATGCCTCGGATTCATCATCTGTCCTTATTTAACATTAAATGTTAAACAAGGACAGATGATGAATCCGAGGCATCGGAGGCATCCGAGCGACGTTCCCGAACGCAGCCTATATAATCGACATTTTTTTTTTTGATTGAATTTAACACACTTAGATGCTCTAGCATAGCATAAATCACTGCGATGTTACATATTCGTCCTGTGCGAGAATTAATGCGATGAAATTCATGAAGTCTGCGATCGCGAATTGTCTCTGATGAATTTTCGAAGAAACATCTTGAAGAAGAGATCGAGTTCTTTTTGAAATTGCTGGTTTAGTCCAAAACGAATATAATTCTTGCGTATATACAGGATGTTAGTTAAGTATGTTCCCAAACTCAACAGAGCGATTCTTTGGTTTATTTCAAGTAAAAAAGTCCATAAAACATGTGTCCTAAACAACTTATTTTCCGAAATACAGGTGAATGTTCGCAAATGTTTGACGAAACGATAAATTGTGTTGAAGATATCTTCCTGCATAAATATGCCTTGCTTCATGTGAGTTACTATTCGCACAACCGTAAACAAAGTGACAAAGTCAAAGTCAAAGTCACAAAATCAAAAATTGACTTCAGTCCTGATATTGTTGCGGGTCAGTTAGCTCGTACATATACATTTTCGAGCCAAATTGTTTCAATCCATCAAAATCGGTTTCATCATGCCTAAGTTTACAAATTTTGACAGATATGCCCACCCCAATTGAGAATGAGAATGATTTGAGGAATCGAATAGTTGCTTCATGCGAGGCAATACGTAACACACCTGGTATCTTTGAGCGTGTACGTCAATCTTTGAGAAGAAGGCTCGATGGATGTATCATGGCGCAAGGTGGACATTTTCAACAATTCATCTAATTGTTTTATTTCGTCAGAAGAACTGAAGCCTGTTTTTGTTTTTCTGTTTTTGACTAGTTTTTGACTAGTTCAAGTTGTATTTCTTTCAAATAAACAGATTATTACTACACGTTTAAATTTTTTTATTTCGGAAACTAAGTCGTTTAGGACACATGTTTATATGGACTTTTTTACTTGAAATAAATCAAAGAATCGCTCTGTTGAGTTTGGGAATATACTTAACTAACACCCTGTACATATATGATATCAAAATAATCTTTTAATTTTCTTTTTTCAATTCTGCAACATAATTGACGAATCAAACGTTCCAAGGGAACGAAAAAAAATTGATCGATTTAGACTTATAATTACAATCTTTCTTTCGGCAGGCGAAACACAAAACGAAGCAACAGTTATCAGATTTAGACGTTGCAATCACACGATACGTGATTGTTAAAATTACCCGCGTTCACCGTCTCGTTTAATGGCTTTTTGGTCTCGACTAAACCACACGGTTCACCGCACGACGAATTCCACGCTTGTATATTAAACTTGTTTATAAGATACGACGATAGTATCTCATAAAGAGTACGAAATATTATAATAATTGATGAAGGAAGTAGCCTTAAAGTAACTTATTTGAAGTAGATTGTTGACGTAAAGGTATAACGATTTAGACACGCAACAGCGCGTACACGTAGCTTGCCAGTACGAATAGTATTAAGGAATAATACATTTTGGACTTTTCGCGGCTCGATCTTTCGTATCGTACGATCGAGATTCGAAACAATAGATATTGTTCGCTAAGTTGACGCGAAGTATATTGCGAGCCAACGAAATAACGAAAAAAAATTGCGTATAACGTAGAGATTTGTTATAAAATATGCCCTATTAAATTCGAAGTTGAAAGATTGTTTTTCAATTTGCAATAAAAGGGCGAATTGCAAAAACTTTAAATAAATAACGAGTAGCGTAATATGCATCGGATAACAGCGTATATTAGTATGTAAACAATTGTTTATTGTGTCGCGAAAATTTTGTAATGATAATCATACATACATTGGATTTATTTTAACTTACAAATCGAACGTCGAATTTAACATGGGCATATATATTTGTATACCACATCTGTTCATCTTCGCGTTGAACGAGAGCAAACTTACTCAATTTTGATATTCTTTTTTCTATATTTCGCCTACGAAATCGGTTTCACTGCCAAAAGGTATATCACGCTGTTGCGTCATAAATATGAATTTATTAACTGATTAATATTCGAGAGCGAAAACTTTGTTATGAAATAAAATAGCATATGCGAAATAAATTTTTCGAGAAAACGGAGGCTATACAATACGTAGACAATAGTGTTAACAATAGTTTTAATAGTACCTTAGCAGTAACGTCATTAATGGTATAGAATATAGTTATTATTAATAGTGAGCGAAGAAACATTTATACAAAAATGATCGAGCGTTGTCCGATCGTATACCATTCCTATACAATGTATCGTAACAGTATTTGCTATTATATTAGTGGTAGTAAACAGGAAAAACTGTTAGTACAAAGTTGTATCTTATTTTTTATCGACTTACTTACCCCATCTTTATCCCAATGATTCCTAAAGAAAAAAATGTGAGATGATATCAATGGTAATAAATAATCTTGAAAGATCATATATATTTAAACACTTTTATTTAGTCGCATTTTATTAAAGCATAAGTTTTTTTCATATACACATTGTCTACAAATAAAGATTTATAGCAGCAATGAAGAATAATTTATAATAATCTATCTCTCATCACACATGTATAACACAATGTACACCCTAAACAGTTCCGTCTGTGTTGGGTATATTATCATGTTGAATTAATTTTTGATATAGAACACGAAAATCTTTTCGATAGAAAAGTCTTAAAAGGATTATATCGATTGGGTGAGAGAACAGAAAAGAAAACCAATTCGTTGATAACAATAATGCAGTAAGCTACACAATGAGAATTTCCAGTATCTTCAAGCAAGGCGTCGCAAGACATCAGTAATGTACGCAGAAGGATTTCTTATATCTTCTAATAAGCCTGCAATGTGACATATTTATGTTTTAATCGGATCAAACAAAGACGAATCATTGAAAGATTTAATACAAAAATTAAGTCTATAATCCTTATAAATCCTTTGGTTTCAAAAAAATAATTTTGAAAACTTAATTTGTTACTGAATTCTTCGATTTTTTACATTTACAAAACTTACCAACAATATCGCAAAATTCCTCGAATGATGTGCACGGCAACAATTCATCGCGATACGACGAAAGCACACGTTCCGAGGCTTTTAGCATGACTTCGTCATTATGCCTGATGTATTCAGCCAGAACCGAAGGCCACTGGTCATCGGATAAAACATTTACTTTCTGTAAATGTAGAAATAATTTAGGCAAATAGACGCAACTGCTATACGTAGTCAATAATTATTAAAATCATCCGAACCTTAAGGAAGTTTGCATAAATAGAATCCACTAGACCGAAGAAGATTAGAATATTTTTGTAAATAGGGTAATCCTTGGCGCTTGGTTCCATAATAGTCTTTGTAGTGGCTGAAGGGGACACGTAACGTTGATGTGCAAGGACGAGTAATCGATTGAGATGTGTAAGTCTATGAGATTTCCAACGAGCAGGTGTAAGTAGAAGAAGCGAAAGTGTGCACTGATACAATGGACCCTCTGCTTCGTAACAACTATCGAGCCACGTCGAGCCTGGCGGTACTTCTAAGTAAGTCATTAGAGCTTTATCCTCTCTGGTTGCTGATCGCGTTCTATGAAAATAAATATCAAAAAATTTGTAATATTAATAATGTAACTTTTGTATTAATCTCCTGTTCTTTTCATTTCCAATTTTGTGAATCTTTCTTCTCTTTATTATAATTTCTAATACGTTATCAAAATATACTTACGTATTAACGACATACAGAGCCATGTGTATTAAGTACGGCACTATATGCATATTTGATTGGGGACCTCCACCACCGGTATCTTCATGGAAACTCTTCTCCTGAGCAAATCGCAGAAGAAGCAGCTTCAGATCATGAACGGTCGATGAGTAAGATATATCGCGGTGACTAGTGCATTCTTGTAAATATGTATTGTGCCTAGCTAAACAACTGGCAAATCCAGACTCTGGAACTTGTGGACCCCACAACGGCAGCAATCCGTTACATTTCGTATTAGCGTTCTGTAACGCCGCGCTTTCCCACTCGTCTCTAGCGCGTGCTAAACGTACCGCAGACGTATGGCAATCTACGTGGACCACGTTGAAATGTGTGACAGTCGTATAACCTACAGTTTTTCGTTGCTTTGTCTCAAATTCTTCTACGTTGCAGCGCTTCGTGAATGTATAAACACCTAACACCTGTAACAAAATAACAATAAAGAACGTAATCATTAAATAAGATAATAAAGGAAATATACAAAAAGATATTTAACGCTTCTAATAATATAAATTACATAATGCTGATATATTATCGTTAATAAAAATCAATTCCAAATTTCTAAAATATAGCACTAAATGTTCACATGACCCCAATTCTAAGATATGTAACGAAAAGAATAAAAGATATATACCAAATTTGGTTTAAATTTGTATCCTTCGCGACAGATGACACAGATCAGTCCAGTCTCATCGCCCAGGTCTTCCATCTGCTGAAGAATCGTTCCACTGGCGGTGACTTGACCCTTATCGTTAGTTTGCATGCCAAGTGCGCCCAATTGTCTCTCACGCATTGCCATAGCTAAGCGTTTCTTCTCGCTGCGGGTGTGTTGACGAGCTTCTTCGATGAGTTCGGCTACTCGTTTATTAGTACATAATGCTTCCAATAAATTCTCTGCTAATGAGCCAACATGTTCATTTGAAGACACTTGCTCTAGTCGATGGATGATGTTAATAGTTATTTGCGAGACAGTCAACTACACAAAATAAAAGATCAATTAATTATATTATATCAATGTCATTCATTAATAAAAGAAAATTGTAAAGACAAAATATCTGTATTACCTGAGTCGGCTCATGATCTGTAGCTAACCCAGTGAGGAATCGTAGAATATATTTTAGAGCTGGTTTGGATATAAATTCCTTCAACTCATCACTATCTGTGCGTAACAACGTGGGTTTAACGCATGGGGCATGTACCTGCAAAAACATAGAAAAATATAATTAACCGTATAACATATTCTTATACTTATCTCGTTTTATATCGTTTTATACTCACGGTGATGTACTCAAAGGCATCTTTCACTATGCCCATATTTATGATATAATCTTTCAGTGTATTTCCAATGGCATTTCGTTCAATGCCTTGAGTGAGTATGCAGAACAGTTCTAACTTCTGCTCGTCCTCAGGCGTGTGCTCAAAATCGAATTTGTAAAAGTTCAATACAGGTTTGAAGTAATCACACAGGAGTGCCATTTTTTCTTTATTGCCGTAAGTCAACGCCGCCAAGACTCTCGCAAGGTGTGCGAGTACGCTAGCACTTTGCCTAACTGCCGTGGACTGTGTGCAGGATAGGAGGGCCTTGATATGTTCAGGTCCACCGAGAGTGCGCGAAAATGCTTCGAATGCGCTGAATGGTTGCGACGCTGCATTCGCTAATATCGTTTCCATAATCTACAATCAATATTAAACATTCACGTATTGCTTATAGCGTTAAATAAAAATTATCTTCTTTGTCGTTATACTTACGTCCAATAATTGCTCAGTAATTTTCGCTTGAGAATTTTCCGATTCTGTGGCAAGACAACGTTGGAGAACGTCCAAAAATACGGTTATTGCTCCCAATTCAGGTTTGCTTAGAACTTCTTGGTTTTTCTTGACCTTTACGCACAATCTGAATAATTTCAATAACACTTGAAGAAGAGGTCTCGCGCGATTCACATCGTGTATTGCCGCCAATCTGTCCAGCATAACTTGAAGACCGCCGCAGTCTGCAAGTACATTAGCCATTTTGTAAACTTCCTCATTGTTCACCTCCTGCTCGCTACTGGCATTCAAAGTTTCGACAAATTCTTCAGTTGCGTCTCCAAGCAGGCCACGCATACGATATATTACGCGCATGGCATCACATTCGCCACCTTCCAGCACCCAAATCTTCTTATAAACCTGGATAAGGAAAAGAAAATATTATGGAAATACAATTCTCTTTAATTAACTATTTGTATAAAGACAGAAATAAATAGAATGTAAATATTTCAAGATGAATTTTACATGTTTGCCAAAAACTATATTCTTACCTCCTTAACAGGAAGGTCCAGACTAATAATTTTATTATTAACGAGAAGTTCCATTCCGTTATCATCTTCTAAAAGTGCAACTAACTCGCAATCTTGACAAATCTTATTTTTTACATCTCTCATAAGTGGACCAAGGCCGGGTTCTAAGCTGCTATAAGGATTTCCTAACATTCTTCCCTACAAAAGTATAAAAAAATAGAAATATTCTCTACGTAAATATAAAAATTTTATTCGGAAATGGACACGTGAACTCACTTGTAAGAAATCTTCCTGTTGTGGATCCTTCTCAAGCGTCAAAAAGAATTCTCCGATATCATTTTCCTCCGGATAAATAATCGAACACAATCTTTCAAATATGAATACTGGAGTACGAACATCTTGAGGATTCTGCTTTTGTATCGTTTCAACGCAAATTGCCATGAATGCTTTAGTTTCCTCTTCGGTGCCTAATACACAAGATAAATATTTCATTCTCGTATACACGAGCAAAGATTATTGAAAACATCTGAACGCAAAAAACTTCAAGATTATTACCGGTAGTCATTTCTTCTAAAAGTTCTAATAGCTTCTCTTGCGTATCATCAATTAGTCTAGTGCGCTGAACAACCAGTCTCCTAAGTGATAGGTAACCGTTTAATACTGCACCGACTAGTCGGCCCTTATATTGCTGCTTGATATTTTCCTGTTCCAAGAAAGTTGCCAAAAGTTCCGTAAGCATTTTCAATGAGTACCCTTGAGCAAGATCGCTAGTTAAAGTAGTCTCCTCCAGTCTGTGTAATTCCTCTATTTCTCGGGTCAAGAGTTCCGCCAACAAAGTCATTACACCGCGTATTGCCAAGAATTGCTTCCAAGGCGACTGTCTAATTAAACTTTGATATAATGTGAGAAACTCAGTGCTGCTCTCGCCAGCGGTACGTAGCTCTTCCAAATAACATGTCAACAAAACCAGAACCTCCTTCTTCCTCTCTATGCCTTGGCAAAGGCTCTCGATCATGTTACACGCTACTTGGCGTGCCAGGCGAGAACTAGGGTTGAAGAGAACTTCCTTCAACCAAGCACCGTCGGACAGTTTTAGCGGTTGAACGCCTTGATGCCTCATGCAACGCTGATGCCACCTGTGCCCGTATTTTTCCATCAGATACAACACACGAGCCTCCTCCTAAAACAAAGAATCAATGAAGAAAAACAATAAATCGAGATATTTTCAAAATATTTCTATTATCTTTTCATGATAAAATCATATATATGTAATTGAATAATATTATATAATAATTACGACTTCATAATTACTTTATTTTCATTGATTAAAACGTTAATTTAGTTGCTTTACTTTGCACCAACCTTTTTAAGAGGTTTAGCTGTAGATGGTTCAGTCTTCTTAGCTGGCATACGGCGAAGCCATTCGGAATATGAATGTTTGGGATCGCCACTGATCCATTTACCCACATCAATACTAACGTCTTCCGGAGGCTGTACAGTTGCCAGAGACTCGATGGTTTTATCCTGAAATTATGTAAAAATTACGTGAAAAAATATACATTTACAATTACAATATATAATTACACGCATTACAAAGAAAGATACGTGCTACGTTCGGTTGAATGCTTACTTTATTTTTCTTCGATACCGGTTGATCTGGTTTGATAAGGCCTTGTAAAATTTTCAGACACGGCAATATGATACTTTCCATTACAACGGGACTTTTTGATTCTTTACAAGCCATTAAAAATAGCTGCATTACGCATCGCAATTTCTGTTCCCAACAAGAGTCCTCTTTTTGCACGAGTGCTGCGAGAAGAGCCATTTCATGTCGTACGGCGACCGAAAGATTAGGGGTAGCAACTCGTCCGCGAAGTGTCAACGTGATTCGATTAGTTAGAAGCGAGCATATCTCTTTAGTTGATTGTGCGTTATCCCTTGTGACAAGGCACAACAATTGTCGGACGTCCTCTTGCATTTGTACTGTACCCTTTCGCAAATTGTGCTCCACGAGTTCTTGGATTAGTCCTTGTTTGCACAAAACATCTCTGGCTACACTTTTGGTAGCTAATGCGCGCAAGAGTATCAAGCAGTGTTCCGTTGCAGCGGATGCACATCCGTAACAACGTCCGACCGGCGAAACTATGGTTTCGTCTTTTATGACATCGTTTGCACTGGACCCACTATATGACGACTGCGAGCTACTCTGACCACGTTGATTTCTGTCATACGCAACAAGCTCTCTGCGACAGGCTAGAACGCGTTGGATAATTTTACTCAGCTCCTCAAAAGAAGTCTTGCACTCTCCGCAATATCTTTGAGCGAGTAGCTGGATCGCTCTATTCACTTGAGTACTGCCAGATACCTGTATACCGTCTTCTAATCCTCGATCCAAACGATGCTCAGATATTTTAACAAGAAGCATTTCCAATGTAGGTTTGTTGGATATCAAAGTTTTATATACTCGGTCCGCCTTCTCTAGTAAAGTATTAATGGTTGCCACCGTCTTCTTTCGATCGTCGTCGTTTTCTATGGGATCAACGGCGCAGCACGGTCTGCCAGTCAAGGTGTAATCGAACTTTGCGTATTTGCAGAATCCGCAAGCGTGACATAAGAACGGATCTTTTTCATCATAATTAATCGCTCGACATTTGTGGCACTGAAATACGTTTTCGCCGCAGTTCGCGCATATACCAGGATTTGCCGGTACACTAGCGGAACATCGCGGGCACTGCAACGTCTCGGATGAGGCTTGAATATTCTCGTAGAAATCGGCATACTCGATCATGAGATTACAAGCGACTATTGGCAATGGAAATTCCATTTTGACCTCCGTCTGCCCCTGGGCAAGTGTAATCTTTTTCGCCTTGTGCCACATGGCTGGTTTATTCTTCAATTCTACGACAGCCTGCACTGACCGATTGTTATAGTACACATTGATAGTACGAACCATTTTCGTTCTCTTCAGATCGCCTATGCGGAGAGTGATGCGACTGATGGTATGACTGCCGACTAGTTTCACGATCTGTGTCGTCGTTGTAAATTTGGAATCTACTTTAATTGACGACAGCTTGATTGTTGCCATCGGTACTTCTGGATTATTACACACAAGACAAGGTTCACTCTCCAAATAATAGCCGTCTAATTCAACGAACTGTGCCAAATTTACGTAAAGATTCGCGTTAGGATGTCGCGCAAGTAACTGATTCTGCGCGTGTAAAACAGCAACCGCCTGCTCCATATACGTATGCATCTTCTTTCCAGCATGCGGCGTTTTCAAACAGAAGTAACCAAGTAAATCAACAAATTGTGCTGCCTTTCTGCCATAAGCTGGGACCAGAGGCCACAAACGCCATAACAGATCCAGCAAAACTTCTTGATCTGTTGGTCCACAATTTCTAAAATTTAAAAAATACGTGTTTTAATACTTTTTCTTGCAACATTATATCCCGTATTTTTCATATTTACATCTATTTCACTTCTTTTGTTCTATAATTAAATTTTGTGAGTAATAAGATTGATAACTTACTTATAAATTGCTAAGATAAGAGAATGCGCTTGTAAACGAACGTTCGTATTATTTGTTTCAAGAAGGAAAGTTTGTATAAACTTCATCAGCAATGTGGGATGCACTTGCTTTTGAATTTGCTCGACTAGAGTCAAACATTGCGCTTCTTCGAATTTAGCCTCCGTATCGGAATCTTCCGATTTTTCCCGTTCACGCCTCTCTTTCGTACCAGTCATTGATTTCGATTCCTAATTTAAATTGATATTAACACAAACGTTGAAAAAACACTCATAATAAAACGACCGTATAATTTAATATACAAAATCGTTATATTTACCTTTGATTTAGCATCCTTCGTTTCTTTAGACTTGTTATTTGAACAAATAGCACATTGCAACAACTGAAGCACTGTAGGACTTACGCCTTCGTCCAAAAGTGTCGAAATAGCGAAGAGATACGATAGAACTGTATTCTGTTTTAAACAAAACCGTTGCCAATTTCCTGTACGACTAGTAGCAATCTCTACACAACATTTAAGGTGTTCAATTAATTCCACCAAGGAGTCGTATGGTAAATTGATGGAATGCGGACGAGCATGCGGCGGATCGTAGCCACCGGTAGTACAACACTGTTGCACGGACTAGCAACAAGAATAATAATTCAAACTTAGTTTACGATATCATTTTTGTTTAATATAAAAGTATTATATAATAAAATTACCTGCACATGAGATATGAGAGCGTGAAGATCCCGTAATTGTCTGTATTTTTCCTTATTGCCGCATATAAAGAGTAACAATTTACGTACTTGTCGTCTGACGAATGGCGTTTGATACGACATCATGTATTCACAAAGATAGAAGTACCATGGCTGCATAGATTAAAAACAATTTATCGTTTATTTTTGTAAATAAGGAAGAAGCTACTATTAAAGAAAAAGCTATTGGCAATTACCTGTTCGAATGCAGGTTGCACTACGGTACTTTCTGCATATTTATGCACCTGATACGGCAATCGTAGTACCATTTCCGTCAATAATTGAGGATAAGGTTCGAATACATCGCCGGCATGGCCTTTAACGTATTGTCTCAAGAAGAATGGTGACATATCTGGAGGCGATGTGGTAAGATGTTCTTTGAGTAATTGACCTCCGATCATAGTACCAGACTCCTCTGTATTAGTACTAATAAACAGAATATATTCGTGAAATTAAGATAGCACATGGTTCCTAATGTGAGAATAGACTTGTCATGTATAAAACTCAGTTGAATTTCGGTGTTTTGATATTAAGAGATTGATTGAAAAGTAGTGAAATAAAGAAGCATGAAATAAATAGTAACTCATCTCAAAGATCCATACTTCGATAAGATTATAACTGATATAAATGAAATATTGGCGTCAATATCATAAATTATAACTATTGGTAACACAAAGACATTCATATCGGAATTGAAGTAAACTTACGTTTTCCAATAATCGAGCAAAGCTTGTAATAACGTTAGACAATAGTCGATAATACCAGCTTTACTCAATATTGCAGCAGTAGTTTGTGACACAAAGTTCGGATTATCCGAGGAAGTCTTTGCCGCGTATTTCGAACGAGACATAAGCACGCCTGAGAAAATAATGATAAAATAATAGTAATATGTATAGCGTACATTGATATAAGCTTATAATAAAGATAAATAATTATTTACTTACTTAGTAAGCGCATGATAACCAAATGAACTTCCCTCTTATTACTACGTTCGCATATATTGTTTGTATCAGGTTTATCCATCTCTAATTCTTTCACAAGCATTTGCAACAAACGTTCTACGCATGCTTTGTCTCTTTCATCTTGACCGTCAAGATCAGCAGTCAACATTAATACAACCTAGTGGAAAATAAAAGCTTTGATACTATTTTTCGTTTAATTTTCCTGATTACAAGCAACTTGTAATATTATAATAACTACCTGCATAAATGGAATGGCAAGCACTCCTCGGACATTTATTAGATTGGGCACAAATTGTGTAAATTTGTCCAACAATGAAAGCCGTATAGCATGTAATTTCACAGTAATCTCACCAGTTGTATCACTTTCCTGCTCAACGCCTTGCTCTTGCTCAGTACCTTCTTCTTGCTCGGTGGTCTAATATGGGATGACACACAATAATGTATAAATATAAAATATATTTGTACCATTCATTTGAATGGTTTCTCAAGTCAGAATTTCTGGAATTCCATTGTCAGTTTTAGACAGAAATAAAATAATAGATGCATTCAAATAATACATTCTAAATGTAAGAAAATTCACAAAAAAGATATTATTAATGTATGTGCGATGATTATGCAGTCATAGTTCTTTTGATAAAAAGATGAATAATATACTATTAGAGTTCTAAATAAAATTGCTTAAACTTCGAAGTCTCAACAGAATGCAATTTATTTTCATTTTCGGTAAAAGTATTTTATTTATTTAAAAAAATTTTTAGTTCCTATAATTGTCTATATGCAATTCCAATCTCTCACTTAAAAAATTCAGAATCTTTTATAAAGCCAATGGGATGCATATGTTACATTCTATATTCCATTCAGACTTCGACAATTAAAGGGATCCAACGAAGTCTTATAGCACGTTATTAAAAATGTTTAATGAAATTTGTTCAATCGTATGATTTTTTTTTAATTACATTTTTGTGGCAGTGTGGATTAAAGGCAACTTTTGAGAACGGAGGCTCAAAATTTTAATAAATCATCAATGATTTAATAAAATAAAATATAATAAAAATTTTTTTCGTAAAATCCACTTTCAATATATTAACTTTTAACTTTTATTAATTGTCTCTCTTTTACGACAATGTAATTACACTAATAAACTTAATTTAATTTTTTATTTAAAAAAAAATGCAATGTGTTATGCATCATTTTTAATTGTGAAGTTAGCTTAGACATATACATATGTGAATGATCTTTAAATATTATTCTTCATAAATCAAATTTAAAATCATATACATGTGAAAAGATTTCAGATAATTTAAATTACCGGTAGAGATTTCATAAAAACTTCAAACAACTTTTTTGAGATTGGTCATAAAAATTGAATTATCAGAATCTCAAAGTCAACTAAATACCACATCAGAATAGACTATGATGTATCAGTTTCAATAACAACGATAAATGGTATGACATGAAACAAGAAAAGAAAAATTATATCATAAAAGAAGACAAAAGAACATTTCTATATATAATATATTAATATGTCGAATGCGTCCAGTCACTGTCGCTGTTTCTTTTGCTTTTCAAGAACATATATAAATCTGCAATGTAAAGTTCTTGAATACACGGAACTTACAGTGAAAGTTGTAGGTACATCTAGAGTATTAGTTTCAGAACGTGGCGCTTGATTGACTCCAATTCCAATCGGAGGCATAGCACTGTCGGGAGCATTGTCTCCGTACGCGGAGCTCCTGCCAGAAACATTATGCTCTCCTGTCATGCTGTCAACGGCGCTGCCTCCACTATCGCTTCCACCGCTCTCGCTACCCTTGCTACCACCACTACCACCCTAACATAAAATGTGTCCCAAGCGTTACTATAATATGTGCAAATGCTAAGACTCTGTTGATCCACATCCGCATATTTTCGGTGAATAATAGTACCAAGACAGAAGATATACGCTAAGATGTCACTTACTTGTTCGGCGGGCGACGTTCGAAGGGTACTACCATCGGTAGCAGCGGTTGATCCCTCATCATCGGAACCACCTGCAGAAGCGGTCGTGTCAGAGTAATGTCCACCTTCTTGAGCCTAATTAGAAAAAAGCAGAGTCCACAATTATTAAAAGTGAAATATATAAATACCAAATACACCAGACAATTTATATACTTGATGTGAAAAAATATTACCTGAGCAGCGTTTGACACTTGAACCAATCCCTGCGCAGCTAAATTTTGCAAGCTTTGCAGTGTGGAACCGCTTAGATTTTGGAGGCTCTGTATACCCTGCAAATTAGGGAAGCCTTGCTGGAATCCTTGCCGCAATGCTTGCAGATCAGCGGCTCCTCCTTCGTGGTCTTGTAAACTGAGGGCTATGGCGAGCTCTACCATTGTTTCATCGTCAGCGTCTGGCGGCATATCAAGCAACTGTGGGAAATTACCCGCACCGAGCAACGCTTCTAACGGATGATTAACCACCCTTGCGGCAGCCGAATTTTGATTGCCTTCAGCACCGAGCATGACTGCCACTCTGTCCACTGCTTCGACGGCTTCAATGTCAAACTGTTGTTCCACATCGCGCTCCACTGTATCTTGAGATGCTTGCGATGGAACAGACGCGGATTTTTCTTCGGTTTCTGCAACTACACCTACAAAAATACCGATAACAATGAAAACAAATAATAAAATATATAATCAATCTACTAAATCTTTATTAAAAAATTATGTAAAATTTTTTCTATAATTCTAAAACAATTCTAAGAGATTTTTTAAAACATTTCCATTTTATACCTGGAGTACTGCAATTGGGAGGACTCGGTATATACACTCTCCTGCGTCTATATCTAGGTCTCAGTACTCTGATTATCGCGTGCTTAGCGCTAAAACTAATGGTAGTATCTGAAGATAGTAATAACTGCAGATACAATTTAGCAGCTATCGCGGTATTATTTTCAACGTCGCATATCGTGAAAGCATGAATTATCTCCACAATTGCGTGAACTGTTCCCTCAGCGTGTGTAAGACCTGGCATGACTACTGGAGCAAGTGCCATATTCTTGGGATACGCCATGTGTAGAGACCACAGTATTTCCATTAATTGGATGACCAGATGTTGATTTACATCGGTTTTCGTATTCGAACGAGCTTCTAAACGGTCTTTTTCAAAAACGGGTACTAGAAATAAATTATTTCAACATTATTATACATTTGTTCATTTAACATAACATCACTAATTTATAATACATACCGGTGCTTTCATCAATTGATTTATTTGCATATTGTTCAGCAAATTTCGCGAGATTGTGTGGGCGAGAAACGGCAATAGCACGAACAATAAGTACAAGTCTGTAAAAGTTCTCCGCATCTATATCTGCAGGATCATTTGCTTCTCTCATTGATTTCAAAGACTCAAGTACATGTGATAACAATGCATAATCCTAAAAAGTGCGCAGAAAAATATGACATATATGTAATTATTAAAATTATTAATAAATAATTAATCGTTGTATACCTTGTGAAAGTGATAAGCCTGTTTAGTGCCGTGAAGAGCAGCTAACAAAGCTGTTGTATGGATTTGTACTGATGGTGGAGTAGGTAATATTAATAATCGCGATGCAACATCGATAGCTGTGGCTTTTAATGAAGTTTTGTTGTCATCATGGGAGGATAAGATAAATGAAGATTCTAAGACTTCAAGAATGCTGGATATCATCCTATAAAATTTAAAAAAAAAATTATTTTTATTAATTATATTTATTATAAAACAAAAAATAGCTTTAAAAACTTTTAATAAATTGTTACCAGAACGTATTTCCCAATTACAGATAGTCAGGTACAAATTTTTTTTTATAAAAAGATATCTATTATTTATAAACTGTTTTTGGACTAACTGGTAGCACCAATTGCCAAATCTATTCCTCTACTTGCTTTCACAATAATAAAATTATATTATATATCCTTACCTTTCCATGTTAACCGAACTATCCTTTGTCGTTCTGATATAATATATGCTTGGATTAAAGAATACTTTCTTTATAAAATAATTGACTTATTTTATGTACTTCATATACTTAAAAAAAATATTCTATTAACGTACTTGTTCATTGAGGACAATGGCGCAGAAACGATAGTATTATCAGTTTCATTATTAACTGTCGTCACTGGTGCGGATGTTGGTGGACAAGATTGAATTTCTTCTATTTCTTCGGGCCATCCAAATACATCCTTAGTTTTACCATATCTGTATAAAAAAATAACAAAGTAGTACACTAATAGCAAGATATACAATTAGCCATGTAAAATTTTATGTTTGCATTTAAAAAGACATCCAATAGTATTGTAATCATACTAACATTTTGATGGAATCGACCATAATGACACCCTCTTGATCTTGGCTTGGTCCAAAAGTGATTGTCAATTTTTTATCAGCTTGAAGACTTTCTTCCCTCGTTAAAGGTATGTCGAACCATCGGCTTCTAGTTAGCGTAGTCCGAATACTTCTGCCAAATACCTTTACAGATATGATAATTATAAAACTAATTAGAATTAAAAAGATAAGTCTTTGCACATTACAGTAAACATATCTCGACTCACCTCAACGTACAGAGGTGCCTTTTGAATGTCCTGATTACCGAAAAGCACTCTTATTCCCGTCATTACTAAAATCACGTCGTTATTCGTAACTTCTACATTAAAGCCCATAGATTTCGTAGAGACCACGTACATTCCAGTGGTGTTTAAACGATGCTTGATCTGCGCGACATTATAAATCTGCAGTAAATCGTTGCCGCCAAACTCGACGTCGTTCATCACCTGACAGTGTTCGAAGAAATCAATGGGAAATGTGATAGATCCTGATGGTTTTCCCAACTTATTAGCTTTCTTTTTCCGCGTTGGCTTGATACCAGAAGGAGGACTAATTGGTTGCACAGTAGGCGACATCCAAAATCCGGTCTGCTCCATACCGGCCATATAAATTCTCAAACTTCCGTCTTCGCACAATAATATCAGTGTCGTGCGATGCTCAGCATTCGAACTTGGATGTCGAATCGCGACCATGTCCATGATCTTCGCCTTCGCGGGCATAATTTTGATCTCTTGTATCATGATTGTATCGGGCTTGATCATCAGTATCACCGGATTATTACTGGTCTGCAAAATAGAGCAGACCAATCCAGGATGATTCGCCACCTCGCTCCATTGACACAATGGTTGCGGCTGGTTATTGTTAGATTTATTGCCGTTCGTTTTGTTACTGGCGAGATTAATTTGGAATACTACAGTTATGTCAGAGTCCATGTGTTTTAGCGGCGCTATGAAACTCTTGCCACAAACGTAACTGAAGAATAGTAATTGCAGAGAATGAGAATAATAAATAGAGACACCTCCACCGCCCACTTGACCAGTGTCTTTTATTTCCGGATGATAAACGTCTAATGTGTTTGTCACATAGAAAGCACCATGCTTGGCTTGACTTTCCTCATCCATTACTTGGCTGTAAATATATCCGGCAGAAGACATGAGTAACATGTGGAATGTACCGTCTTCCGCATGCATAAATGTGCAATCTCTAATTTTTCCCGTCGGCACAAGGAAATAATACTGTGGACTTAAGGCGTCCTTTCCCAAGTCGTAAATTTTAACAAAGTCAGCAGTGACTAGTGCTAATTGTGTCTGTGCGCCAGGAAGCCACAGTGCCTTAATAATAAAGTTTCCACTTTCTAGCTGTGGATGTAACACCAGATGATCGGACACGGTTCCAGAACTGTTAAATGTAAGCACGTGGCAATCCTTGAAACCACAAACGGCCAAGAAGTCCTCATTCCATTGATTTCCAGTAACCGAAAGGACAGTAAAAGGTACTGGGGCCGAAGCAAGCCTTGTTAGAGTTAACTTTCTTTTAGAAGAATCTGCTTGTTTTAACAGTGCGCTAAGTTGCAGCACTGTTATCTTGCCCTTTTCATGTGAGACAGCTAAGTGCTGTCGTTTACCATGCGGAGACGACAGACAACACATAGCGACACGTCGTATCATATGAGCGGACAGCAATTGTCTAATTGTTTGACCCTGATCTCCCGAATAATTCATTCTAACATTTTCAAACGCGCCTTCTTGGGATCCCAAAGTTGGTAACATAAGCTGATCCGTATGCTCAAACTTTTTCTCGAGTGTGTGTAAGCGTTTAAGTGCCAATTGGGCTCGTGCATGACAACCAACTGGTGAATACCGTTGGCAAGATGAATCCACCGCGGGTACCAACACGCGCATCAAATCTACCAATGAAGATACTAATCCACTTTTCGATAATTGAGAATGTATCCAATCCTTAGATGATTCTAATTGTTTTGCTAAATATACTTGTCTTTGGGTATCGCGTCCGCTTCTCTCATGCTTATCGTACAAGTGCACAGGACTAGATGCTCTTCGGCGTAAGCTGCTTGTGAGGAGCAAGTTACTTTCCGTGGGTGCACCAGCATTGTTATATGGCATGTTATTGCCTACTTGATGTTCTGAACTTTGCGGACTACGCTTTGTCAGCGCTTGGCATGATCCATCATCTTTAGCACCGCAATCGCAGAAGAAATTTCCATATTTGGCATATGTGACATCGTGACCACGATGACAGACGCGTGCGCATACCGTGCAAACTCCAACTCCATCGACCATGTTACATGTATGACAATGGTACCAATGCTGATTCATAAACTCTTTTTGCGTGATCGTAAAAGTGCATAGTTTATTGCAGAGACTGTCTTCATCCGAATCTTCAGCCGCGCTATCATCATCGTCATGCGGAATTTCATCTACCCAATCGCTATCGTTTAAATCGTTATTTGGTACAGCACCTTCCCATGGTGGGCTAATGGCTCGATCTTGGGATTGTCCCTGCTGTGGGCAAATCGCGCCCACTATGTCGGTTATGTAATTTAATATACAACAATCCGCTTCGATGTATGGCGATGGTTTGTCAAAAGACTGGGGATCCTTGTTCATTATCTGTTCTTTACAAAGCTCGACCCATTCAATCGCAGCTTTGAACAGTAATGTATGTCCTTTTTCTAGTCCAGCATCAGCCAATGTAGACATAATATGCATCAAGTGTACAAATCGATTGCCTTCAATGGTAGGAGATAAAATATGGTACGTTAATGGTATGAGAACTTGAAGAATGGTTGTAGAAACGTTCGCGCTAAAATTGCTTTTATCTTTTACTATGTAATTCGTAAGTGCCCGCAAGAAGCGACTATTTTCATGAATCGTAAGCTGCTCGTCGTTATTAGTTGCAGGCTGATTGTTAGAACCATCGGAAATGACCCAATGAGTTTGTTCGTTATTAGATGCATTATTTCTTTCATCCGGTTTTTGACTATCTTCTGATGTACCAGAAACAGTTACCAATGTATTCGCAGTGCCGGCTGTGGGCGTTTGTATATTCGTTGTAGAAATAGTCGCCGGGACGTTTGTTACTCCCAATATAACGTGTCTTAACCACGTTTGTAGTTTCTCATCTTCAACATTGGCAAAACTAGCCACTGAATTGCAAAGACGATCAAGCGATCCGTCACCTGGTTTTTCAGTCGTTTTGAATAACGCACTGAAAAATTGAAAAACGTACGTGCTAAACTGTGGTGAAGCTTGAGATGATGTTATAGACAATAACACAGACACAAGACTACGATTCGAGTCGGGAGCGAAGAACAAGTCTAAAGCTTTACATCCAAGAGGTTTTTCCAATAATCGCTCCCAATATTTTATACATTGATCCAAGATATCCTCATCAATAACAACTTTAATGGATCCATCTGTATTATCGGTATATTCAATTATCAGATTGTAAGTATGATTTAGTACAAACAAGTGTTCGCGCAAGACCCGCGCCTCATTGTCATTATCCTGTCCTAATAATTTGGTCAAAGTGTTGGTAGCCATCTCTCGTAGATAGTCAGTACGAGCATCCATTGACAATGCAATGAGAATATCGACAGCTTGAGAATGTATGTCGGATTGTGGTTCCGGGGCTGTTGCGGAAGTGATGTATTCCATCATAAATGAGACCAAGCAATATAGCAAATTCTTCAATGACGGATTAATAGAGAATGTTGGATGTTCAGATAAAGATTTGACATGGTAATTTACAGTAGTGAAAATGTAGCTTTCTGCCGGTATTATATCATTTGCATATGTGTTCGAAGCCACAGGAGCAAACGCAATACTCTTCCATTTGTCCAGTGCGGATTTAACGCAACTCGGCAAGAATGAAACTAATGTGGATTCCGTTTCCCAATTTGCACCTGCCATTGATAAAATGTTATCTAAAATCAAATAATCTCGCATACCATATTTTCTATGTTCTTCAACAGATTCAAACGTATGATACAATATGTTAGATCGACATGATAACAGAATGGCATCTGTCACTGATAAAATATGTGGTAGAATCTCAATTATCATTTTAGTCCTGTTTGAAGGCACAGAATCTGCATTTTGCGTACTCTTAGAGGTTTCAATATTCTCAGTAGAGTTTTTCGATATGCTCTCATTCATAAGAACTTGCAGCTTTCCTACAACTGCAGCCAGTATACATAATGAACCAAGTTTCGGCAATGATGCTTTCGACATTATTTTGTCAGTAGCGTTATATTCGGGTTTAAGTGAAATAATACAATTCTTTGCAAGGGTAACGTCATATTTAAGAGAGTTTACGGTAGATGATACTGTTTTTAACAAATTTTCCGCATATTGCGTATACATTCCTTGCTTCACTAAACAATCTTTCATCCAACCGGTGAAAGTCTTATATGCAGCTCTTGGTCCCCATATCAACGAATGAAGCAGCATAGGTCCAGCTGGTATCTCTTCACCAAGAGCAAGTTTGTTCATGTAAGGAGTCGAGGGAGGTAACATTAATAATAAATCCCAACATATAGAAAAGCAATATTGAATTGCACACAGTCCAGTAAATGTAATTTTTTCTTTGTTATCAGCACTGCTTTTTTTGTGCAAATCAGTTTGATTGAGTACATTCAAAATATCGATCAATGCATCGACTAAAAGAGGATATTTCATTTTATCTGGAGTGCCCAAAATAAAGTTACAGGCCTGTAAAGAATAATAAATATATTTTACATTATATATAAAACTTTTACTATAGATAAAAAATTCGATCATGTTGTACAGAGAATATATATCACAAAAGTTAAATAATTAAAATTTTTTGTTATATTGTTTAAATTAAATTTTTTTATCATAAGATTATTAAAAATAACGTATCAAATATTAAAATACACGAAAATAAAGTTCTTAATATTGTTTAAAATAGATGAATGTTGTCAACAGTACAATATCATTTGAATCATAAAAATTGCTTCCATAAATTGTTTTTTTTTTTACAATAACTAATCCAATTGCAAAACGTACCAATCCATCCAACTTTGGTGCGTCTTGGTTATTAAAATCAGTCCTTGATAAACTATAAAAACGTGGTTTCATTGAGAATTCATCTTGTGAACCATATTTACGATAATTATCTTCTATTTCTACCCAAGGAGTAAAAGCCCTGGCAGTCTGTTTATTTCCATCTTTTGTATCACATACTAAGCTTGTCGCAGAGAATAGATTCCATTGTACCTATACAAAGAAAAAAAAATGAATACAATTATTATTAAAGAATTATAATTATTATTAAAGAGTTATAAATTATAACTCTTTAATTATAACTTATAATTATTATTAAGGCTCCTGACTACTCAGCCAAGAACTCTGCGTTGACGGTGGCGACACAGAATCAGACGGCAGTCTGGCGAAATCGGTAGCCACATACTTAAGCACGAGCCCATGTCCGTGTGCTCGCCCGTGAGTACACGGACATGGGATCGTGCTTGTATGTGTGTTACAGCGCCACACCATGATAAATGAGCGAACTTATAAACGTGGAAAAGCGACATTTTGACCAGTTTTGACGACGAAATTTGTGCACAATGCCATTTCGTTATTATTTGCTTAATTGTGAAAATGTGACTTGTTTCGTACTTCTTAAAGTAATTTTCGATGACAACTAAAGTTATCTTGGAATTTTATAAAAATGTATATTTAACTCGTTTCAACAGTTGTGAAATCGTGTGTTTCTGCCAGAATATAGGCTTACTTTACGAGTCTGACTATCAAGAGAGGAAAGGACAGTTGTCATCGATTTTTACAAGTGTTTTAAAGCAATCCCGTCATTTCGTTTCATCCAAATTGTCTTTGTTTACAAACGACATTGTGCGTAAATTTACGTGTCATTCCTCGCTTCTGACGTCATGATTCCAACACGGCCGCCGTAACTAGTCAGGAGCCTTAAAGTGTTATAATTAATATAATAAATGTACAAGATGTTTACTACCACTCAGGCAGCACTTTTGCACTGGTGGCCCTGGTATCTTGCTACCTCAATTACATTGAGATAATAATTTTCTTTAGCATTTTATAAAATTGTCATTACAAAATCACAATAAAATATTACAAATGGTAAATTATTAAATAAATTAAAATAAGTTAAACATATTTTATATTTTAACTTATTTAATAATTTACACTGTAACGTAATGATAATCTATATATATATAAAATGCCGTTTATATAGATTTATAAATATGGTGCAATAGATATATAACAAATGTCTTACTTGTTCAAGCAATACCGGATGCGCATCATACAGATGCTTCATCATATATTCAAGTAAAAGCAATAGTCGAGATAAGTGCAATAGTTGATAATCTTTCATTGGCGTTTTAACTGCTTCGCTGCAACGCACTGCACCACTTCCAGTTACAAGTAATACAGATTTTTTCTGCATTAAATTTAGAGAATGAAATAGAAAGAGAACTAACTGGGCATGTTCAACATTCAAATCTGTAATTGTATATTAATATTAAGTACATAACATAAAGCAAATTAATGAAATATTCTGAATAATATGTACTAAAAAATTTAATTATATTAACAATTATATATTTACTGAAAAAGCAAACATAAATAAATATACAACTAACAATAAGCTAATTAATTAAATTAAAAATATTTTACTTAAAAAAATATAGATATTATATGATATAAATTTGAAATATATCCTACCTTCATTTTCAGCTTCATACGTAGTCTGAGGATTACATACATTTTCAACCATAGTTGTTACTAACCGATGCCATATGCTTATACACGCAGCTTCCCTTTCTAATTGAGGTTTAAGCAACAATACCTAATTATAAAAATTTTTAGAAATATAATATGTGCTTGATACATTAAAATTAAATATTATTCTAAAGAATTTTAATGCAAAAAGCATCATTAAATCATTATGCACCTGTGCTAGTACGCTTAGAGTTCGTGGATACACTTGGAGAGGCCACGTGGTAGAGCTATTGCTTTCTGTAGACCAAGGACTTACTCCCAAATGTTGAAGCAAGGTATTTTGCAAAGATTCGCTTAGTGTATTCCATGCGAGTAAGTTGTGAGTGTAACGACTTAAAGCTTGAGAAAACTCTGAATACATAGTGCCCAATGTAGCACCATAAAATGCAGAAATTGTGCCTAAAAATGGAACTTTATACTATAATACTATACTTTTAATGTGTAGAGAGAATGTAAGAAATAAAACATAATAAATCTAAAATACAAAAAATAAATATTTCAATATAAAACATACAAAAAATACGGTAACTGTATAAATTTACCTGTTTCTGTTCTAGCTGTTTCATGATCTAGATCTCTTATAATTGCTGCCAATATAACCATTTGTTGCTCAACTAATCCATTAACCACATATTCTCGAACATACGTACTTCTACTACCGATTAAGTGCTTATTCATGAATTGAAATATTTTTGTTGCAAGTGAAATGTACTGTAAAGAAAAGAGAAAATCAATAATTAATAACTTATTTGCTACAATTTTGTAGCAATTATAAATATTAATACGTAACAAATATAATATGAATACATAAAAATAATATATTCATATCAAACATTCACGTTATATCTCATAATATTTATTTTTGTAGACTTTAGAAAATAATCATATAATTATAGAAACATACACCATGTGGCTCTCGATTATCAGGAACTATGGTAGTAATGGTAGTACGTTCTGCACTTGCTTCGTTATTTGTTTCTTTATTAGCATTTGTTGAAGTCTCGTCCGATGGAGCAATGGTTTCCTCAAACCATAATCCCAAAATAGGTTCGCTGTCCTCCTCTGCCGACATAATAGTTTGTTCTATATAGCGAATATATATCAGTGTATTAATAAAATTGTCTATATGTAAATATTAATGTAAGCATTTTGAAACTGCATCTAAGTGTATATGTTACATACGATTACATGTTTACAGAAATTATTTTAAAATTAATTTTCACATATTAATGGTAGCATAATGTGCATAATATTCACGGAAAATTAATTTTTTGTGTGCATTCCATAAAATAAAACTATAAAACGCACATTAAATAGCACTTATATGTTTTAACATTCCTGCTGGCAATGATGAAAGAAAAATTGCAAAAAAAAAAATAAAGATTATTTTGTAGCACGCGCGTGCGCGTGTGTACGTATATGTATTCTAAATATATATATCTTTCATAATCAATTTACTATTACATAGTAAAACTAAGCTCATATAAATATAGTACATTATAATATATTAGAGTTGCACAATTTTACCCTCATCAGTGGAATTTTCTGAACAACTCAAAAGATCTTCATAATATGTAGTAGAATCTGATTGACTCAACGCATCTCCTTCTAAAGGATGCTTTTGTACTCTTTTCAATGTACATGCCTAAAGTAAATAAAACACATATGAATATCACTTTATTAATATAAATATATTAATAAAATATCACATTATCGATGTTTTAATATTAATGCAAATGTATATAAAATAATTCAATACCTTTCTGTAACTAATAGTAGCCAGATAAAATAGCAAGTGATTTAATGGCACTGCTTGTAGGAACGTTACTGCTCTTTGCAATGCTGTAGCAGTAGACAAAATATCCAGCGGTGCTGGTTCAGGAACTGCCACAATCACATCGGAATTAGCTTCAATAGATACATCTTCCAAAAGCGCGCTCATTAAATTCAATGCGTGGGATGCTAATGCCACTGATAATACACCAAATCCTTGTTGTCTAGTTATAAAAAAATGTTATATAAATATATATATATATATATATATATATGTGTGTGTGTGTACCTATGTATGATATATACATGTCTCGGCGCTAAGAATACATAAAACAACTTATTAAAATTATAAAAATACATTAATACCGAAACAAAACTTACAGGACAGCTAGATTATGGTAGAACATGAAAATGATTATGTACACAGTACATATACAATTATGATCTAATCGTATATACATACATGCACATGTTTTTTTTTGGAGAAAATCAGAAAGACAAATGTAAATGCTTCATTTTTGCACTGCCTCTGAAGTATTGTCATCGCCGAAATCGTACACGAAAACAATATTCCGTTTTCTAGTGAAAATTTTGTTTATGTTTCTACCTTGCGCCTATAGTCAGTTAATTATCAGAATGAATCACCCATTGAGTGAATTACTCCTGTTACAATGTCGCGTATATATTCTAATATTGAATATGCTGATGATTTTTGTGTATGGTTTCTGTAACGGTAATACTACGGAGACGATGCAAGAGTATGCACACAGATTTCCAGACAGAAGAGTGCCAGATCAGCAAGTCACATTGACTAGTAGCGGGATTCTCTAAATGTCTTATCGATGATTGTTGCTATCGTTAACTAGCGAAAGCCAATGACAGGACAATCCTGAAAGAAAGCGCGGTTCTCACTGGCTGTCGCTAGTTTACGATAGCGACAATTGTCGATAAACCGTTTAGAGAATCCTACAACTGATCAGTGTTTGACTGCAACGCGAGCTGCTCATACTGAATGCACTATTGCAAAAAGCTAACATTTTGAATAATATTTAAATTAAGCAAGTAATAACATGAATAAATAAGTGTAAATGAGTAATAAATTAGTACAAAAAAGAAAACTACGTCGTCTTTTTTGTGATTTTCTCCAAAACGAATATCTTTAAAGGACTTTTTTTTCTTCCATTTATCGATTCCCTACACACTCCTTAAGTTTTAACATTTAAATTCAGAACATCCCGTACATATGTATAGATGACGTATATACAGAGACATTATCGTGTCTAGAGGTTTGTTCGCGTCACATGCTCCAACATGCTCCTACTTCCTCCTCAAACGCGCTCGTTAGAGTGAGTAGGAGCTATGTAGGAACATGTTGAAACATGTTGGAGTATGCAACGCGAACAAATCTTAAATGATTAGATCATGATTATTACACACATACATATATATATATATATATATATATATATATAATTAGCGTATATGTATATATATATGTGTGTTACATGTAATGTCAGATATCTTTCTTCATATTATAATTTTGGTAATCAACAGTGTATAAAGAAAAATATAAAATAACTTTAGAAAAGTTCCTGCAATTAAATCCACAAAGATATAGTATTATATATAAAACACATAATATATATTTACACTTTCATGAGATTTACACGTCCACTTCCATCACGAGCTTTACTTGGTGATTTTCCCTTTTCTTCTTTTCCTTTATCTGCAGCACTAAAACTGCTCACAGTTAATTGCGCTTGTAATCCAGCGACTAAGAGCCATACTCCAATCAGTAAATGATTTTGCAGAATCTAGTATAGATAAAGAAGATATAATTACATAACTAATAAAAAAAAAAACAATAGTATATATTCACAAATTAAAATTATCACTGGAAAATAGTAGATTTTAAAATAATAAATGTAATAAGTGTAATATTTTTTAAATTTTAATGTAGACAAAATATAATTTTTACAATATCAAAGAGAAACCAATCTCGTGGAAATTACTTACATGTCCTCCTGCACGTGTGCTATTTTTAATAACATTTGATACTTGGCCAAATATTTCTAGACTCTTCTCAACAACTGTAATTGCTAAAGAATCGTACTCCTCATCGGTCGTTTTTGTATTTTGATTGGTTTGACTATTTGCTGCAGTATTTGTACTACACTTAGGTGATACTGCATTTGTTATGCCAACTATGCTTGATGCTGTTGCATTTGCAATCGAACAATACAAACAAGACATAGTTAGCAGCGACAACTTTTCCAACTTTTGTGGTGTCAAAGGTTCGAGTATTGGAAGAGATATCACATTATGTACAATATTAATGTCACTAACGACAGAATGTAAACTGTGCCTTATCGTATGCGCTTCTGAGGCATTTGCTGGTAAGCTGAATCCCTTTTTAGATAAGTAAGCTTGATACTTTCGAGTATAACGCGACAAGTGTGGAAGATTTAAACACATATCCAACAAAGTATCACCAGCACCCATATTCTGCAATATGCTTATGTTGTTTGAAATAAACATCATCTGCAATATAATATAATTTATTATTATTTTGATTTAATTCATTCTAATACCGAAATATTATAATTATAATAATTATGATTACATATGTACAATAATAATATAACAATAAAAAATATAACTTATTATAAATAATATGTAGTCATACAATAAGTATATTTTGATCAGTTATAAACATTTATACTTCATTGGCAAACCTTAGTGTCAGAATGTGTCTCGCTTGTAATGACATTAGTATTTTTGTTCATACTATCTACAGAATTTTCATTAGTCGAAATCGCAGATGACGAAAAATCTTGCAACGGCATTGTCAATTGTTCGAGAATACTGGTAGACAAATCGCAACGAGACCGCATAGATTCTTTTACAGATTGCTGAGAAGATTCCTTCTCTTTTCCACCTGATGAAGTTGTTGCATGAGGTGGTAATTTTGAATTTTTTATTACAGAAACAAGAGCAATCTCTTCTGCAGATGTAAGTAAAGACTGTCCTGTGCATAGCGCACGTATCGGGAGTAACAGCTTCGTAGTCAAAACTGCCGATGCAGTTTCTCCAGATTGTGTTTGTTGTTGTGGCAACTTGTCCACGAGATACGCAAGCAATACTTTGCATGCTTGACAAACAATAGGTATTTGACTTTTGGCAACTGAAAAGGATATTTTGTAAGATTTAGTATATATTTATAACCTTATACATACCTGACAAAATATATATAAATAAGCCTATATAATAAAAAAACTTTAAAACTCTTTGAATTATTCTTGTATTCCAGGATAGTTTTAGAGAGATATATAGAATCAGAGAGAGAGAAAGGAACAAAAGATAACGAAAAATAAAATATTTAGATAAACATACTTAGATAACTTATCTAAAATATCTAAAACTATTTTGTCTAAATTATTCAAATACTTTACTAGATAAATATTTTTTACTCATTAGCAATTAGCTAAACATTTTACCTAAAATACCTAAAATCTTTTATGTAAGTACTTTCCTCAAATACCTAAAAAATATTTTACAGTTAAGTCTGCTTTCTTATTCTTTATATGTCTCTTATGATAATCATGAAATAATGGAATAATTGTAAGCACATCAGAATTTTAAATAAATGCGTATAAAATAATTTTTGGTACAATCATTCGCACGCGGATGCGCGATGTTACTTACATGCATTTGCGCAACCACTAATACACTCTGCTGACAAGGCAGCGACCGCCGTGTAAAAAGTATCGTATTGATCCTCGTGAGAGACAAATTTGTTTTCGCTGTAAAATAACAGAAGGAAAGGGGTGGATATTGTTGCCAAATGGAATAAAAGGTCGGATGAATTCGATCCGCGGTGACAGGCGGACATCCATTTCTGTTCCGCTAAGGGGGAACATGCTCTTTTGCGTCGAAAAGAGTGTGGTTTAACACGATTGCTGGACTACGACAAATTATACTTACCTTTTAACGATGCTCTTTATGAGATCGATAACGTCATTTTTATTAAATGAACGCGGCGGTGTTCCCAATATCGGTTTCATTACTGAGGCCCACTCATCATGACCACCACTCTTCGCCGCCATTTTTGACTGAACTGAAGCTAGAAATTTCCATGGTTGAAATATATAAAGCCTGCGGCACACGATGCTTGTTTTCCTGCTGGATTGCTAGCTGGATTAGAATCTTGCCACTGTATTGGCTGCAATGCTGGCACTGACAGCATCACATCCAATACGGTGG
>NW_017296051.1:399682-399964 GCF_001594075.2 Trachymyrmex cornetzi
CCACCGATTGCACCCGAATCAGAACCGACCAATCAACGCGTACCCGAATATGACGTAGGCAAGGACATGCGCAAGTTGAACGAGTTTTAGACAATTGATGAGCATACCCTTGTATTTTTATCATGATGGCGACTAGATGTTTGCGTCGCGTTAAGCCGTATTCACACTACAGGCACCCGACTCTTCTGGGTGCTTTCCAGCAAGGACACAATCAAACACAGTGTAACACAGTGAATCGTTTCATCCTTGTTTAACGTAAGCAAACAACAAGGATATATGATT
>NW_017296051.1:400070-400566 GCF_001594075.2 Trachymyrmex cornetzi
GGCTGCTGCCTTGCCGTGATTGGTAGAATGATAGTCAGGAGTCCGAGTCAGTAATCGAGTCAAAGTCGGGAGTCTGTAGTGTGATTACGGCTTTAGAGCATATTCCATGGATCAATTAAGAGCACGCTCCATTTGTCTTACCTCAGGGTGGAGTCCCATGAAGCGTATTTGCCGCGTATCGCGTAACCGCGTAACCAATCAATAATCAGTAAAACGCGAAACCACAACAGCGGATCGCTTCTGATTGGTTACGCGGTTACGCGATACGCGGTAAATACACCTCATGGGACTCCAGCCTTAGAAGGAGATGTAGTTGGGGCATGTTACGCACGCATGCGTAATGTTGAAAACGTATTATATCGAAAAAAGTTTCAGATTCATTTATTTTGTATAAAAGCGCATTTAATAAATGCGTTTTTGGTATAAATATAAAAATATACTATAACATAATACAATATAATATAATATTAATAAAATAAAATAATAAAATAAAATA